>NW_022990966.1:3053783-3218400 GCF_902827175.1 Gymnodraco acuticeps
AAAAATAAATCTGTATATTAACCTTTAGAAGGTCTAACATTTACACCATGATGTTTTAAGTTCTTTGACTGTACATTTGTTTTTTGCTTTTTACTTTTTGTTGCATCATCTCAAAGCACATGATGTATTATGGAGATCTTCATCAAGCACTTACAGAGGACTACTGTCTAGACGCAGTATTTTTACAAGGATAACACACAGTTGGGCACAAGTTGAAAAAAACCTGTTTCCGACCAAATGTTATTAAAGTTTTTCATATCAGATCGACTTGAATTGGACTAAATCCTGAAACAAAATGTGCCTCATATTGAAGGACCAAGGCTCAATTATTTTGATACTGACTAAAATCCAACATGTCTGTAGGACGGAAGATTAAAACCTAAAGTACTGAAAGCTGGCATTGAATATCTGGTTAGATTTTAAATCTGGTTAATTTACACTTACATCTACAACCTGATTTAAATGTGTTGATTAGGCTGCATTCAAACAAAAAACATCAAAGTGGTGAAAATGGCGGTCCTTTTGTCCATTTGAGCTTTATTAGGGGTTCAAATTCAAGATATAACGTCACACAAATAAGGATATTAACGTGTCACCTTAAAGTCAACCAAAGTAGTAAAACAATCGGTTACCAATAACATGGTAAAACGCTCCAAAGAGCCTC
The DNA here is from genome assembly GCF_902827175.1 of Gymnodraco acuticeps. Taxonomy (NCBI): domain Eukaryota; kingdom Metazoa; phylum Chordata; class Actinopteri; order Perciformes; family Bathydraconidae; genus Gymnodraco; species Gymnodraco acuticeps. The sequence continues at coordinate 3,054,448 of NW_022990966.1, forward strand.
GGGGAAATGCAGAATCAGGTTATAATAACTGTCACACTATTAACCCCTTCCATAAACAAGTTCTCATTTAATGTGTCGTAAGTAACAAGATATTGATTACTATCACATTTAAAGATTTAAAAAAATAGGTCCTGGTGCCACAACCAAGCGACTAGGATTGAAAATACCACTCGGTTATTCATGGTTTTCTCTATTGATTGACTATGAAACGCAAACTGATATAGATATATTCGCTGTCACTGTTCTCCCTTCTTCTGTAGTCATAGTGTGAAATCCTCCTCCTCTGTGTATGGAAAGAATGATCAGACAGCTGTAGATCAGTAGGTCAGTGTCAGCGAGGGGCCTTCGTACGAATCTTGTCTGCAGGCCACAGCTATGTACGTATTAATACACCTCATTAATGCCCTTTGAAACCCTCTCTGCATGCCACCCCATGAATTATGGATGAAAACACGGACCTGTGTCTGTGTGTTCTACCTCAAACACCTTTCCTGCACTGGGATTTAAAAAAAGTAGTCCTTCTTGTCTCTTTTTCACCTTTGCATTTTTCAACATTTATGCAAACACATTTAAAGCTTTAAATATTCTCAGTTTTCGTTTTCTCATTTTTTTTTCAATTAAAAAAAAATATCCAATCGTTTTTGAGCACTTTGAAGGCTGCCTGCACTTTCCCTTTCAGTGTAATGATGTCTCTGCAGCACACACACACACACACACACACACACACACACACACACACACACACACACACACACCACACACACACACACCACACACACACACTCACACTCACACTCACACTCACACACACACGCGCACACACACACACACACACCTGTACATGTCCTCTGCTCTACCTCTGGCTGCAGTTCATGATAGATCCTAGTCCGTGGGCTGACAGCGGCGATGACATATGGTTGGTTTTTTAATTACAAATCTCCCCTTAAGGAAATTGTTGGGATACTTAACAGATAAGGCAAACATGGAGAGGAACAAAGAGGCTCGTTGTGTCGTATCAGAGGGACGGGTTTTGGAGGCTGCGCAGGGAGGGGGTGTGGCTACTTCAGCTGGAGCTGCAGTTAAATCTGAGATAATATATTTGTGCTGTGAAGTGATAGTTTGATGGTGTTTTACTGAAAGTGATGTCCCTCCTTTCAATCGTCTCTATCTCTCTCGCTGACACCTGGATTTATGGCCAACATTACTTTAATTGCATCATTTTGATTGAACTGATGGATGGCAATTGCAAAATGAGCCAATATACACTGTTCTCATGCGTGTATAAACGTGTGTGTGTGCGCGTGTCTTTGTGCCAACTCCATTGGAATAGTGTGTTTGGTTGCTGGCAGAGGCAAACAGATGGCAGGTTGTGTGCCGAGCTGTAAGCAGTCCAACACACACACACACATACACACACACACACACACACACACACACACACACACACACACACACACACACACACACAGAGAAAGGGGCAGAGAGAGACTATGCAAGTTTCAGCCCCTTGGCTCCCCCTCTACACCCCAAATGGCTCTTCAGTCACACACACACACACACACACACACACACACACACACACACACACACACACACAATCTCCTGCTTCATTTCTTAGAGCTTCTATTTGATGTCACCCGATGTTTCTGGTGTTTCTTTACATTATTTGCTCATCTGTTATTTTCCTCTCAGTTTTGTTGTTCCTCCTTTGGATGAGAAGATTAGCACAGCATGAAAAACACCATTTATTTAAATAAGACCACATAGACTTGATTAGGTTGAAGTTCCACTCTTTTCATGTCAAAATGTTTCTTTGTTTTCTTATATCATTAAAAACCTGTGCAGTTACAGCAACAAGGACAGATAAAAAAGGCAAATTAAATAAGTATAGTAAACATATTAAATATAGAGGTATTTAGGTATTTGATAAGCTTTCAAACTAGCATACTAGACTTCATGGATCCTATTTTATCTTATGTGTGTCCTTGAAACAACACTCTCACTCACCAATGCGATTTTGTGCCTGCAAACCTACTTATTGTGAAGCACTTTGAGTTCCATTCTTTGTATGAAGGCTTTCGGCTGCTATTTATATTACAAATTCCCTCACACACTCATGCATACACATACCTGTCATATCTATCATACACCCGTTCTTTGTTTCTCTTTTACCATCTTAAATCCTCAACCACATTTACACTATTCTTACATACATTCACTATTAAATTCAAATCTATGACCCGGTTTTATGTCCCAATGTGTTTTCTTTTGTGTTTTTATAGTAAAGTAAACACGATATATTTATTATAAACTAATCCACGCCTCCCACACTGTCTCCCTCTCTCTGACCGCTGAGCAGAACCAGAGCTGTGCTGTCTGCTGCACCCCATTTACATTTCTGTGAATGGAAACAGAGAGCCAGCAGACAGTGTTCAACATCGTGTGTGTGTGTTTTGGGGAGAGAGGGGGAGTGAGTGTGTGTGCTCACCTTCTTTGCTTGTCACAGTTAGTTTGTGTGTGTTTCTTTCATCTTCTTCGTCCCTCTGTCTTCCTCTTTCTTTCCTTCCTCTTCCCTTTATTTCTCTCCCTCCTTCCTGGTCACACTCACACATCTGCTCACTTTGTGCCTTCATCGTCCACCTCCTCCTCCTCCTCCTCCTCTTTGTGTCTGTACAGTATTGCCAATGTAAGAATAATAATTATAGATAGCCCTCTCCTCCTCTGCCGCCCCATCTTCTTCTTCATCTTCTTCTCTCTCTCAGCTGGCTAATCTTTGCTCACCTCTTCCACCGCTCAAAAAGGCTCAGGGTCTCCACTCTTACCCTCGCATGTTTAAAGCACCCCCACATCCAGGGCAGCTGACACGTCTAATATTGAAACCCAACTCGGCTTCCATGCCTCCCACGTCTCACCCCTTCACTCCCCTTATGTTATTTTGCCAGAAGAGCTAAAATAATAAACCCTGGTAGCGTCTACAGAGCGTAATGGAAGGCTTTTCTCGCTGGAAAGGAGAGAAAGAGAGACTTTGGTGCTGTGCTGCGTTAGAAGCAGAGCTGTGACTGTCGAGTTTTGGCTTTTTTTGGCTAACCCAGCACAGAAATTGTTTCAAAATTCCCATGAAAGGGTATTTTGGAGTGTGGTGCATCTGGTAATTGAGTGCATTTTTTCCTCATGTGACAACTTTCCCCTCGGCGCTGGCGCAACGTTCGCCTGTTTATCTGCTGCGTGTCACCGCAAAGTCAGAATCGGAAAACATCAGATTATTTTAACTCTGCAACAGCTTGTTGCTTTATCCGGGGAAGCAGTGTCTGATCTTTTTAAGCATCATTTGGTTGCAGACTTCTTAACGGCTCATTATATCATCTTTTGCCTTAAACAACTTTGATTGCTGACAAGGAGAACTTACAATAAAGACGTGTGACTTTTTGTTGGCTGAAATGATGTTGCAGTGTTCCTTTATTATTATTTTTTAAATTGCCACATAGACCCAGGTTTAATTCCAGTTAGGTAGCCTTGTTGCGTTTAACATTTCCCTTTTGTTTTCTGTCTTAAAGTGTACATTTCCCTTTTTTTAAAGGCAAAAATGTCATAAAATGAATCTTTAAAAAATATCCAATATGAAGAGATCCATTGATAGTCAAAATAATCATAAGATACACCCTCATCTTTTTTAAAACACTTTACTTTAGTGTCTCAAAATTGCTCATAATGTTGCATTACCCTCCAAAGGAACCAATAGTGACTATTAAACAGGACTGTATATAGGCCATAGTAAAACACAGACATTGTTACAACTGTGGCCACATAGATACATCATGCTGTCTTGGTACCTGCTGTGAACACGTTAGAAATGCTAACACTCTCTCTTAAGATACATTAGCATTGCAATACTTTGATTTTGTTCCCAGTTGAGAGTGGAATCAAACACAAATAGTGAAGCAGATGTTTTTTTTGGCTATATAACATTTCAGTTAGTTCCTATTAGCCCTGGTTCCAGAGGACTGTTGCACATTGTTCAGGCTGTGTTAGTATAGATGTCTCAGGACAACTGTGCTCCAGTTGTTCTTTCTCCCAAACAGAGGCTCCTCTCTGTGGCCTGTTTGTGCTGAAAGTGAAGGCAGGTCCTGGAGGGAGGGATGATGGGATTAGAGGCTTTCCTGCTATCGTCCTGCTCTCATAAGCACACACACACTCTTAACACACCGGTCCTGCGTTGAACAGTTACACCATATTCAAATGAAGACCCGGGGAGAATCAAGATGCCAATAACAAGTCAGTTTTTGTTTTAACACATTCCTCATCAGGAAGATTGATAGTTCATTTTAAAAAAAGATAAGAAGCTTGATGGTTGGTGGTTCAGCAGCAATCCAGTACGAGACAGGAAGTAGCTCAGGAAAGGTTTGTGATCAGAAGCACATGGCGGCTGAGACCAACAGCAGGTTTCACGTAGAGACGGACGCACGCAGTCCCACCACTCCAATAAACAGCTTCATAAACAGAGCAGTAAACGCCTTTATGTCTCACTGATCCCGCCTCCACCTTCAGACCCTATTCAGATCAAACTGTTTTACAAATTCATGCTGCGAGTCTAAAATAATGCTTAAATGCCAAAGCACAAAGTCAGTTTTCTTATAGAGTGAATGCTGTGTAGGTTCGCAGACTTGCCGAGGCGACACCTCAACGCAGAACAATCCAGGCTTTAGACTTGTGTGTGTGTGTGTGTGTGTGTGTGTGTGTGTGTGTGTGTGTGTGTGTGTGTGTGTGTGTGTGTGGTGTGTGTGTGTGTGTGTGTGTGTGTGTGTGTGTGTGTGTGTGTGTGTGTGTGTGTGTGTGTGTGTGTGTGTGTGTGTGTGTGTGTGTGTGTGTGTGTGTGTGTGTGTGTGTGTGTGTGTGTGTGTGTGTGTGGTGTGTGTGTGTGTGTGTGTGTGTGTGTGTGTGTGTGTGTGTGTGTGTGTGTGTGTGTGTGTGTGTGTGTGTGTGTGTGTGTGTGTGTGTGTGTGTGTGTGTGTGTGTGTGTGTGTGTGTCCAAAAAACAAGTGTTCATTTACATTGATCACACTCCATGACACTGATGTCTTTGTACGCTCTCACACACACACTGTCACCATCCCACCCACCACCAGACATTTGTAGGGGGCAGGTCATCCCAGCTGGGGAGTATCAAAAGTTGTGAGTGTGTTTGTGTATGTGTGGATGTGGGGTAAACTCCCCCAGAGGTCCGGTCAGGGGTCAGCGGAGGTCAAAGTTTAACATTTCAATCAGGCATCTCCTCATGCTGTGTCTGTCTGTTTAGAGACGGTTTCCATCAGCTGTTTCTTGTCTTATGGGTTTTGGATAAGAAGCATTCAGACTTTGAACTTTAAGGAACACTCTGTTCTCTGTCATTAACTTAAATCATTTGCAGTTGAAATTCTGCATGTCTCCTTAAAAAGGATTTGTGCGACAAGTGATGACAGTATATTCCGTGATAAAATAAATGTCTCAATATTTCTACAACTTACTCCTTACGACATTGCAGGAAATGTTGCCAATTAATGAGTAGGATGGTACTTAATGAAAAAGGCACAGTTTGTAAGATTCTTGACGTTTTCTATAGACTGCTTTTGTTCTCAAGTGTTGTAGTTTATTATCAACTTTCAGCACAGACTTTAATTTTCGCCCCGATTTGAGATGTTTGTCTTTTTCTAATCTCTTCCCTGATTCAGTAAGCCTCTCAGGATGCAGAAGTGCTGATCTAGCATCAGTTTTCCCTCCAAAGTCTGTGTGAAATCATGTGGTTTTCCCAGACTGACCTTAAATCAATACACCGCACAGCTGACTCGTAGAATATCTCCTCTCCTCTCTTTGTTAAAGAAAAATAAAGTATAAAAACAAGTTGCTGCCTAAAAAAAGAAGCTCTTACGTCCATATTCTGAGATCCAAAAAGCCGCCTTGTAATCGGATTGGTTCCTCTGTGTTGTTAAAGGAAGTGTGATTATGTTGTATGGTGGCTCCACAGACCCTCCTGGCTTTTGTGAGGCGAGCTTCTTACACTTGTCTGTTGAATTGAAACTAGGCCAGTTCGTCTTTTGAATGACAATTACCATGGACCAAACCCAGGCCCTGTGCTCAGGCTGCAGGGATGGAGGGCAGGTGGGGGTGATGATGAGGGTATGAAAAGGAGCAAAGACGATTGGGCGCTGCCAAGACGCTCTCTGGATGTACAGTAGCTTCCGATGCTCGTTAGGGCAGCCGAGCGGAGGGGGGGCTGGCACAGGCCGGGGCGGGATGTTTAGAGGCTACGTCTATCTTTAACTTGATTTTAGGAGCTCTTTTGATAAAGTGCGGCTCAACTCGGTGAAGAATAGAGGCAACAAGCTGGGGAAACCCTCCCTCTACCCTCCTCTTTTTCTCCTCTCCTCCTTGATCTCCGCCGAAGCCGTCCCTCTTTTCTCTCCATCTTCTCCTGGCAGGCTTCTCAGCAACGGTGTGAGGTTGTCAGGCTGGCCCAGATTAAGGGCATTGTCCGAAGGTATTTACATCCGGCCAAACCATATTAAACAGAGATTAGGGGGGTTTCACTGCACATCGCAGAAAAGAAGAGGGGGTAAAGAAGAAGATGGAGCTTTTCCAGGAAGAGCAGGATTTACAATAGGCATAGCTGTGAAATGGAGGAAGAGAAATGTGCTCTTTATGGAGGGGGGGGGGCTGGTGGTGGTGATTGGGGGGGCTCCACAGATCCTGTTTGAAGGTCATGTGATGCTGGCTTGTCTGAGGGTGTGTTGACTGTGCCAAATGGTTGGCAGCCAGTCAAGTTTTTCAGCATAGGAAGCAGAAGTAAAGAATCTGTTGGCGGGCCGCAGCGAGCAGACGGGCTGCTGTGGAGGACATCGCCGGCTGAAGCTGCTGCTCAGGAAATGTCTTTAAAAGATAAACTCTTTTTATTAAAAATTGGATTTTTATCTTTATAAGCTTTAGCCATCCTTTCTTTTGGTAACTAGAAGGGCACTTGGAGATTGCGGACCTAACGCCAAAGCTGCATTTACATTCTCCTCAGATACACCAAAGAACTTCTTCCAATATTGGTGATTTTGTTAGCAAAAACATGTTTGTATCTGTATGCATTGAGGTATTCAAACAATGCATTTATATATATTTCTGTGAATTTCAGATAATGCCAACACGATTGGATTGCAGCGCAAAAAAAGTTGCAGTTTAAATAAAAGTAAAACTTCCTTTATGTATCCACCCTGTTATTCAGATCTACAAAAAACATGATGAGTTATTCTTTGGTCCAAACTTCTCCTGTCCAACCAAGTTTTTAAAAAATCAGGCTCAAACCAACGTTTTTAGGGACATTTTCATGCATAGATTTTTACCAATTTGTGTGCAGAAACACTGAACACCTCCTTACGTCACACACATGCTCACCAAGTGATCACAGAAATGTGGAAAGGATTATTCCTCTTTTTTCCTAATGAAAAGAGAGTCCATTCTCTGCAGAAGTAGACGCAAACAACTAATTACCTGCAATAAAAAAGGACATTTGTCACTGAAATGTTTGCCACTGGTTTGAGAACAGCTCGCTCTGCAGATGTTGGAAACATGGGCCGTGTTGTATTATTAGTTCAGTGTAGTTAGGAGGAGGAAAAAAAGGGAGCTTGATAAAGATAAATGTCCCCTTGGCCCATCTGGAATCCATCACTTTCAGAAGTGGTTTCAGCGGAGATATAGCTTGAAAAAAGGTATGCTGCTTTTCTACTCAATAAAAGTACCTGTTAAGCTCCCCTACAGAAAGTCTTGTAATTTATTTGACTGATCCTTCTTGCCGGCCTGTTTGAACCTGCATGTACATTTCTTTATGCAAAGCCGCCTGGAAGAACAAGAAGACGTCATTCTCCTGAAACAGCAACGTACATCAGCATGGAGTCGGTACGATCAAAGGATTTCAAATATTTATTTATTTTTGATATTTGGTTATATTGAGGACCTGCTTGTTAGGCGCAGAGATGAAACTCTGAATTTCCTCCGATGAGAAAATGTATTCAGCACAGTGATGCCTCAATTTAGTTGTTTACTGACAGATATGACGTTTAGGAAAATAGTCTTCTCACTCTAATTTTAAGGAGGCTGACTCATTGAAAACAACTTGCACACACCCAGACACCAAACTATCTTAAGCATTTCATGGATCTACTCTAAAATTCACAGTTGTCTACTTTAATGTGGAGTTTTCCATTTTCACCCGCTGCAACCTCAAGCACTCTAATGTGAGAGTCAAGAGATATGTTTTTTAAAAAAGCTGAAAATGCAGTGACAGTTCACGTTGGAAAAGTTTGCGGTTGCATATTTTCTCTAGAAGAAAAAGAAAAAGTAAAAATGTTCAACTGAATGACAATCGGCAAAATTTGACTTGAAATTTGTTTTAAAATCATAAAAATGTTCAATCTGACAATGTCCTTTTTAAGGATCTTAACCAGGATCTTATTATTGCTTTGCTTGCCCATGTGTTAAGCAAAATCAGTTCACTCTCAAATAAATCCTTCCTGAAAAAAGCACATGTATCGCATTCCCTTTTCCAAAAGTTAGATACAATCTGGGATGTAGTTATTGGTATCACTGCAGCCACAGATGGTCAGCTCATGTGGTCGTAAACCCCTTTTTGTCGGCACTATAACATGTACTTTTCTTGGATAAAGTGGATTTAAGTGCATCGACTGAGCCGAACGTCATCCGTGTTCCCTCCTGTGTCCTGATATGACAGCAGCCATGGCGATAGCTAATAAGTCTGGTATAAGATGATTAATGTTAATAAGGATACCTGTGTGTGTGTGTGTATCCCTACCTGTGTGTGTGTGTGTTTGTGTGAGTGTGTGTGTGTGTGTGTGTGTGTGTGTGTGTGTGTGTGGTGTGTGTGTGTGTGTGTGTGTGTGTGTGTGTGTGTGTGTGTGTGTGTGTGTGTGTGTGTGTGTGTGTGTGTGTGTGTGTGTGTGTGGTGTGTGTGTGTGTGTGTGTGTGTGTGTGTGTGTGTGTGTGTGTGTGTGTGTGTGTGTGTGTGTGTGTGTGTGTGTGTGTGTGTGTGTGTGTGTGTGTGTGTGTGTGTGTGTGTGTGTGTGTGTGTGTGTGTGTGTGTGTGTGTGTGTGTGTGTGTGTGTGTGTGTGTGTGTGTGTGTGTGTGTGTGTGTGTGTGTGTGTGTGTGTGTGTGTGTGTGTGTGTGTGTGTGTGTGTGTGTGTGTGTGTGTGTGTGTGTGTGTGTGTGTGTGAAGGCTTCCCCACATAGAGGTATTTTCATCCCCAGGGCCACAGCCTGCCCGCCGGCCCCTGCAGAAGTTTGTAGAGGATAAATAAACCTCTTCAGACGGACAGAAAAGATGGAGTCTGTATGCGGCGCACTAACGTACGGCGCGCCGCAGTATCTCAAAGAGAGACTTTATATTATTCTGAAGGGCTATTTGTTATGATATTGAGCCGAGAGGGTAAGAAGGGCCAGGAGGGCAGGGGCCTCTTGATTTATGGAGTGACCGCCTAGCCTGTACTACACACACACACACACACACACACACACACACACACACACACACACACTTTTTCTCTTTTGCGATCGCAGATACTTACATACACACACATGTACATATCACAGTTACATACACACTCAAAGAGCACATATCACACATTGCTTCCAGCTGGCCCATGGTTCCGGTGAGAGTGCTCCCACCCCCATCAAAAACACACACACACACACACCAGGCAGCTGATAGCTCACACATGCCACACCGGATAAACCAGCGGGAATGTCTCAGTGTTGATATCTGGCCGGACTGCACCAAAATGCTGCAGCTGAGCTTTCATTGTTGTGCTTTTTCAGAATAACTTTAGGTTGGATTTATTCATGAATTTGATACATGTCATCAAGTAGTTTACACAGAATATAAACACAAGGATTTGAAAGGGCAAAACCTTTGAATTCATGTTTTTAATCAAACCAAATGTAATTATTTTTTATCATTATCATGTGAGGCCATTATTGGGCAAAGTAATATCAGACATCATGCAGATTCATATTCTTCTCTGACTTCTGAATAGTTGATTTTTGATTTATTTGGGAGTCTGCCTTTAAACTTTTTCCTGTGATGTCTAAATGTTTTTATCAGTGTGTTTCCATTAAAAAGTGTACAATTTTGGCTTCGAAACAAACAAAAGTTAAGACCATGAACAGTTGTAGTAGTAAAAAATGTTTGTTTTCTACTTGGTACCATCTTTTTTGAAAAAACACTGTATAGCCAAGGCGCTTACCACTTGGCAGCCAAGTTAAACCCGCTTGCTAGTACAACTTTTAAAGTAATAATGAACTTTTAATGTAAATGTTCACAATAACTTATCAAACTTTGTTTAGCAGGTTGTTATCTAAACACTATAGAATGCAAACAATGTTTATAATTTTCTGCAGGGGAAACCTAGAGTTCTTTCAAGGATTTCTGAAACACTTTCATCAAAATATGGACCTTTTTTGCTTCAATGTCAGATTCACAGAACCACAAAAGGCAAATCGGCCCATTTTGATTTCAAACTACACTTCCTTACTCACATGTGAGGAAGGTGACCGAGTGACTGAACATTCATTCACTTCCACGTGTTCCCACCTTAAAGCTGCTCAACAACTGAGTTTTCCACAGCTGGACACACATTGACAGGATTTTCTTTTCAGGAATTTAAAGTGCTCACTTACTAACTAGGAATCCATCTATTTGCATATTTCTCAGTGACACACTTGCATGACTACATTTCAAAGAGCTGTCTCCTGTCACTGTGATCAAACCTGTGACCGTACATTACAGGACGTTCACTTAGGAAAGGTAGAGCGAGGCAGCATCAATCTCCACTAAAGCTCAGCGGCTGGTAGATCTGTCCTGAAAGGTCGTGCTGTGGCACAAAGGGGAAGTCTTTCAAACCAGAACCACTTTTATTCAAAGCAGTTTTTTCCCCCACATTTAAATCTGCATTTCAAAGTGCAGGATCCGAAGCAAAGGCAGATATTTAGTCATTGCTGGTGACTGAAAAAGGGCACTTTGCTCGTGAAAAATTGAGTTTTTAATGCATGAGAAATATCTTTGTTTTGTTGTGTTCTTTAGGAAAATTGCATTTGTTTCGCCTCTGGCAGAGTAAACACACAAGCAGTGAACAAACGTTCCCCCTATCTATTTTCCCAGGATCAAAGCCACAGCATTGCCTAGCCTTGCTATGAACAAACCCTTATTAAATAAATTGTTTTTTATAACCCACATTTTTCTCCAAAGAGACCACAGTATGCTTTGAATAGATATAGAGGATAGTTCCAAATAAAAAACCTGACACTATCTGTATGGTTCGACACAATTAGACGTGAGAAAATATGTTCTTTTAATTTGGGTGAACTAGCCCTTTAAGCAGTGCGTAATACAAATAAATCGTTTTCGACGCTGCCAGAGGAGGTTGTGCTTGAATGCTCGTGCTCCATAAAGCCGAAGTGAGCTATGAGTCTCTGGAGATTATTATATCTACCCCATAAAGCTCGATTTCCCATGTTTAAGACCTGCAGATATTCTTAGCCCCATTTTCTCCTTTTCTTTCACAGAGGTCATAAGTAATACACGAAAGGTAGCGAGCCATTCATGCTCAGATATAATTTATGCTCTGTGCACCGTCGCCTCTGTGTTTTTCTTCCCGTGAATGGGCCTTTCTGCTCTCAAAAAGAGGAGTTGTAAATATCGTTGTCAAAGCCAGAGGCCACGCAGAGAACTGCACAGCCACGTTAAGCACATTATGGACTTAACATCTCCAGGATTTGTAATGGATGGTTGCAATAAAAGAGAGAAAACAATTCACAACTCTCTATTCAGTTTGTTTTATTTAAGACCCGCAGTACAAAGAAGAACTTCACTGTAGTTTGATTTTGGACGACTGATGATATACAGACATGTTTCAAAGGAGCGATACCTGCTGGTTCTCCCACATAAACGTCACGTCTGTCCGCCTGTACGGTCCACATCAGAATCTGAAAGAGCCCATTTATTATTTAAATCTCCTACTATGTATTCCTCGAGAAGATTGTATCGTCTGATTCTAACCTTGCCTTTCAACCCCACCTAACATCAGTTCGAGGCTGTCTGTGAGAGCGCTGCGTTCACGTTCGCTGCTTGTGAGCAAGGCCGCTGGTCAACAGTGGGTGTATTTGCCGTCATAAATCAAGCTCTTACCACACCTCATCCACTCTCTTTCCCATGGGCGAGTGTGTTGTGTACTCTGTTGCCTGAGCAGCTCATTGAAAGCCTTCACAGCGGGTGTCTGTGCTACATGCTAGCATATGTGGAGGTATGCATGCCTCTGTGTGTTTATGAGTGTCCTTGTGTTTGTGGCGTTTTGTATGAATGGTTGCCTGAGCGACTAGAGTAGTTACTTTTCTATCTGTATAATTGACTTCTGGATGAGAAGACACCTCTTACATGAGGAGACACAAGGGGAGCCACTGTTTATTTACCCAGACCCAGAGTAAATGAGCTGGTGTGTGACAGCAAAGGTTGGAGAGGAGAAGGGAGGGGGGGCGTTCATTTCCACACAGCCCAGATCTGTCTCCATCTTCGTGCTGGAATAAAAAGTTACAATTTTCAGACTTCCAGAGGCAGATTAGCTGATAGTACGCCAGCGGGTCGGCGGTTATTTCTGCTTGACTGCCTCATTGTTTCAGAACGAACGGGTCTTTTTCTTATACTGAAAAAACATGTGAATAATGTTGCCTCTAAATAACGCTGTTTATTCAAAATCCTAACCCCTTATTTACAAAATGTCTACAAGTATACCTGTGCTGAGAAAAGTGTTTTGATTGTTTGATTCGATTTATCCTATAATGTTTTATTTCAACAAGTCCACACATTTCCAAAAATGTAAGCTTTTATCACAAAGTTTTTCAGGTTAAATTAAAAAAAAAATCAAAAGAATTAATAAAAAAAATCTTAAGACTTAAAAAGACATATCATATATGAAGAATATTGTTGTGTGGAATACAAAGCATATGTCTGACCCCACTGTGTCTTCTTCTTGTTTGCAGACTCTGGGTCTAGTGAGTCAACGTTCCTGGAGGACCATGTCCTGGGCATGGGGGAAAACCTGGAGATACCATGTGACCTGGAGGACCACTCAGAGCCCGTTGTCTGGTTCAAAGACGGCGCCGGGCTGGTTCCTGGCAACCGGACGCGGCTGGGCCAGAGGTTGTTGCGCATCATCAACGTGTCGTACGAGGACTCGGGCGTTTATTCGTGTCGGCTCGCACAAAGCAACACGCTGCTCAGCAACTACACCGTCAGGGTGACAGGTGAATGGAATATTTGCTCATGAGATAATTTGATGGTTTATCAGAAACAATACTTGCTTTATTCTCAAGACAATCAAGATACTTTTGTCATTTATTTGAGCCAGATTCTGCCAAAAATGTCATCCTGTGATGTCTAAATGCCAATTCCGAGAGTTTTTACATAAACGATTGTCCTTTTGTGGCATGGAAACAGTCTAATGTAAAGATAAGGAACAACGTTTTTGACTTCACTGTGCCATCCTTTTGAAAACCACTGCTGGGAGCAACCCGATGGCCGCGTTTGACCTTATTACGGGCCTAAAGAAATAATCCTAATTAATACGATTTTATCTAAAGATATAGACATTATCTCCATGCAATGAAGAAATGAGGAACAAGATGTAAGATCTGCAAATCACATGTTCAGAAATATGCCTGTTAAATAAGACATAATGCCAAGGACATACACAGATACTCGAGTCAGTAGCAGGGCTCCAATAGAAACAGGCACTTTGCCCGTCTGACAGACAGCTAAGAATCAAAGTATTTCCTATCAATAAACATAGTGGAACAATTACAGCAGTGATGTCTAGACATGACAGCTTTTTATACTGACTCAAAGAAAGACGGTGAAAACTTTGCTCAAGAGGAAAGTTCGATTATTTTCTCCTCCTTCTCGGTTTCAACTCCCCGTTAGCTGTCTGCCAAGCTGCACACACACACACACACACACACACACACACACACACACACACACACACACACACACACACACACACACACACACACACACACACACACACACACACTTACACACACACACTTACACACAGCATCATACTGGCACAGCTTTGCACCAGCTAACACCAAGCCAAGTTTTGATTCCCCCTCCTGATGCACAGTCATAGGTGAAATTCATTATAGGGTGAGAGGATGAGTGACATCTTAAACAAGTGTGTGATGCAAAAAGAGCTTGTGTAGGAGAGGGGTGTGGGGGTCAAAAAGGAGCGAGCAGTAGCTTGAAAGTCAGGCGTTTGATTCCCATAAAACTCATGGACACCAGCTGAGCCTGTTATTGACAACTAATTAGAAAGCAATTAGCTCGAAACATTTCATTATTGAAAACAGATGGGGTGGCAAGAAATGAGAGAGTTCGCCCCCCCATCAACCCACACACGCACACACACACAGACACACACACGCGCATGTGTTTGGCTGCAAGTTTAGGAGAAAATTGCCTTTTCCAGGGCTGATCAGAGGTGGACAGCTTCTTCTTCTCTTCCTGGACCCACATATCATACAGTATCAACACTGCAGGACACCACATGCAAACACACTCCCAGTCCCAACACCAAAGGAAGATACCCCAACCTTTCCAAGATATGTTCAGCTCATAAATCAGATTTTTCTTTTTCTTTAAAAAAGAGCAAAAACAAATCTCTCATTGACGTGAGGTGAGGTGAGATAACTTGATGTGCTTCCAGCTTAGCATGTTTCAGGAGAAAAACCACAGAGCAAGTGAATATCATTTTAATATTCAGTAGGCCTACTTGTAAGACTCAGACTTTAAACAGTAGTCTGTGTTGGCAATATCCTGTTCTCTTGCCCTACTTCAAACACAGAGCCTCGGCTTCATCTAAATTACACATGGACTGTTTTGTTTTCCCTCAAATATTTAAGTAAGGTGTCAGATATTTAGAAACGGTATCAGATGTAACACATGGACGGCTTCCAGGCAGCGCAGATATGCAAGCTAATATTGTTCTCAAAAACAAACACACACGGTACACATGTTGGAAGAAAGAGGGCTGTATTGTGAGGGACTGAAAGATGTTTTATTTGTATTTTATATGTAAAATGTAGTGTATTGAAATGAGTAACTTTGGTTAGAGGTTTTGTAGGGACCTAATAGCTTTGTTAAATATGTTGTTTACACATGGGTGTAGATTAGCTTCAGCCAAAGCAAATATCCTAGTGTGCTAATAAAATTAGTTATAGATGTCTAAGAACTGTTCACTTTAGTTGAGTTGTTATAATTCACATTTTTAGTGCATTACTCTTTATTTGTACAATCAAGTTTATATACTTCAAGCTAATATTCTAACTTTGGCTGTGTTGAGTGCTAATTAGCAACTATTAGCACACGCTAAACAACAGCCTCCTGTAGCTGCTAGCATGTCTGAGTGTTCAGATTTCAATAATATCATAAATCACTCATCTATTAGCTCTATTTTGAGAGCCAGAATACTTTTTGGTTTGTTTTTGCAATAATGAAGCTCACCCAGACTGTAATGTGAAGTATAACTAGCTTCTACTGCTGAGACTGGAGTGTTGAATTGAGGTGTCAAATAATAGAAACTAAAAGCTGCTAGTCAGGCATTTCAGGAGCAGCTTAAACTAACGGGGTTGTCGAGGTAGCAGCTGGCTCTCATTAACCAGACCCGTGGAGCTGAACCAGAAAACTTGAGGTCAGATTGAAAAATAATTACAACACAGCCGTGAAAATGTGTGAATCTGTTTCGTATCTGCGTCTGGAGAATAATTAGAGGTCATCGGACACGCTTACTGTTAGCCAGAGTTAGCGCCAGAGTGTGTTGCAAAGACAGAAAGAGTTGTTTTTGTATGTGCGTCTGCACACGTGAACACACACCAGTGTGTTTCATTTCTAGCGTCTGTGGAAATATTTTGTTTGTAATCTCTGAGCGAGTCGCCACACTGCAGAGAACTGTAGACTCATTCATGAGTTTCTCATTGAGCAGGTCAGTTTTAAAATGCATTCATGCGTATGTGTGTGTATTAACTTGTGGTGAACCCACACTCTTTATTCTCCACTGGGCATTTAGCAGGCACACAATTCCTGCTTTGTTTTTCCCCTCGCTATTTTCCTCTCGCAATGGGCTACAAGCTTTCCAGATGTACTTTTTGTGTTATCTGATGGCTAGTCTGAAGAATGAGAAACTTGTCCAGATGATTTAGTACAGATCCAAAATAAGATTTGTTCAACTTTCTTTTTTGAAAATGAAATATTAAATCGGCTCTATTTCTCTTTTATTTTAAGATTCACTCTCATCTGGTGATGATGAAGACTATGACGAAGACCCAGAAGATACAGGTAATGAAAATGGTGAATTCTTCATTTCAATTTTTTTTTTTAATACATCCTTTTAGTGAAATTGCCATTCAGTGTCAGCAGCATGGCACTAATTTGAAACTTTTCATGCTGAAAGAGATATGTTAGGACTCGTATGCTTATGATAAACGACATTGTATAGAACTAAAAAGCCAATAACCCTCAAAACAAAATAACTTTAACTCAAAGTAGCAACAACTAAATATGGGAAGAACTGTATAAATCTTCATATTATTTTCTACCAAACTTTTTTCTACCAAATCATTAAACTAATGTTCCATATTTGTAACCACCTATGAGACCTCAATATGAGCTGGTGTTTTTTAATACCTTTAATACCTTACCCTTTTTAATTGTGATCTAGGCTGATTTATAAATATTTTAGTTTGGCTTTTTTATTGACTGCTATGCTGTTTTTGGAAAACATGTCATTGAAATGTAAAAATAAAAGAAATAGTCCTTCTACATTTCTGAAAGCAGAACAAAGCATCCTCCAGTAGTTTTGTCCCGAAGCTACAGTATTCTTAGGACTTAAACATTGAGAATTAATGTGTTTTTTTAATGTGTAGAATACAACCTGAGTTGCATTAAGGAAGCACAACTATGTCGTTAAGCCTAATGAGCAGCATCTGGTGCCACACACAGCTGAGTGACCCGGAGCTGTGAACTGCTGTGAGGGTCAGAGTGAGGGGAGTTACACATTATCATACAACTTTATTATTATTTAGACATTATTATACAACTTTATGGGAACATTAAGAAGTATAGATTTTAAATAAAGGCTATAGAAATAATTATTGTATCCTTATATGGGCTTTATTAATGTGAAAGGCTATGTGGTTAAATCACTAAACTAATCATGATCAAACCACAGTTAAAATTACAGATTGCGTTTTGTTTTTTACGTAGACAAAAGTTACTTTGCAGTACAAACATCAGATATCAAACATAAGTTTAAAAAAGCAATGGCAACCAGCATGACTTGAAAAAGGACGCTAATGTACTTATTGTATACTGAACTGTAATTTGATTAAAAAAAGATATAACTGAAGTGTACCCTCTAATCTTGGATAGTTTTAATGTTTGAAAGACGTTTTTTCACACAAAACCTAAAACCTCACCCCAGGTGATTCTCACAAACTCCTTATCAAGTCTCTATATCTTTCAATTAAGGATTATTGTGTGGCAAATCCTATTTATTAACAAACCTTATTACATGATGAATTGGTTGAAAAGTGCAGCCGAGTGTTTGCTGTAGTTCCACAGTCCTCTTGTGTGTTTATGTCGTCCACAGTGAATCTGCATTATAGAGTTCCACTTGTCACCGTGATAACATATGTTGTCTGTAGGAGCAAAATAAATTGCTTAGAAGGGAGCTTTTATTGGCAATTACGTGACAATCATTGGATTTATGCAACTGATTAGATTTCTATGAGTGTGATCTAGGTTTTTATATCTGTAATTGGAATTATATGGCTCTCATAACCGCTCACTGTGCTCGTATTCAAGCCTCTCCCCAGAGCACTATACCGAAAGCCACTATCGCACAGATCAAAAGCCGGTGTTTCTGCGGCACTTTAACACTCACTGTTGTGATGTGAGCTGTTTTGGCATTCGGAGACGTGCTGAGTTCAGGTGCAGGTGAACAATGAGCGATGGCTTCTTCTGGCTGCGCCCGCTTTACACACTCTCTTCTGTCAGCTAGCATGACTCCATAGAGACTTAAAGCATCTCCACCCTTCAGAGGGCTCTCGACCAGCCAGACGCATCACTGTGCTGCCTTTGTTGTGGCATATGGAGGGAAACAGAGGAAGGTGAGCGGAGAGACAGTCAGACACAGACGAGGAAAAGAAAGTAATGAAAGAAAGGATAAGTGTAAGACAATAGAGCCTGACACATAATCTCTAAAACATGCAGAAAATAGAAAGTTAGATTTCATTCATGTTTATACCGTTAAAAATGCTTAACTTCACTCTCACTGTTTGCATTAGACCAGTCCACATAGTGACAGTGGACTGCAAGTCAGTAAAAAACACCCAAAATCATGCAGGCGGTATCAGATAGTCAAGCATATCTTGAACTGAATCCCAGTCCAACTTAACTGCTCGTCAAAATTGGTGCCAGAGGCAAAATGTGGAACTGTTTTGGTGACGGTGCGACAGGTGAACGCCCAAGCGAAATCAAAGCCTCTTTGTAAACGTTTCGACCAAACCAAGTGTTGTCACACTCAACTCAAAATAAAACAGACGCAGTGGCTCACGCTTTGATTATTAAACAGCCCAAAAGCCGCCGGGGCATCATTAGTGTTTCACCCAACCTATTGTCATCCAACTACAATCATTAAAAGCTGTCACAGTATCGACTGGCGAGAGAAAAAAGCAGTTTTTGTTTCTAGCAAATGATGGGACAACTGCACATTATAACCTAGAAGATGAAGGACTGTTCTATTGGGCTGCATTAGGTTTAGCTACATGTAGTTGTACCTTTTTATAAAATTGCAAGAGCAGCTGGAAAACTCGTGTATTAATCCCCAATCTCTCTCTCCTCATTTCTGGACAAACTAAATAAAATAAAATGGGCAAAAATATGATGTATAAGTAATCCCCTTTTTTATAATCCTCTTATTTTACGACTCTAAAAGTAGGTTTTAAAAGTATTTGGTAGCACTCAATTTAATGAACATAGGAATTTCTGTTAATATTCTTTGTCTTGGCTCACTTTCAACATTTAATCCCTGCATTTGCTCATGTTGGATATTGGAGAATTAGACATGTAATCTTTATATTCATACTAGGGCTGTCAAGTTAACGCGTTAATGCAAAAAAAAATTAACGCCACTAATTATTTTAACCCGATTAACGCATGTGTATTTTTTTTCCTCGGCCGCCCCGTAGTTTCAGAGCGCATCGAGTTTAAAATACCATCTACAAGCTGATGCTGACAGCCCCGCTCCTGCCGCCCGCTTGTGGCAGACCACACTTCCACGCTCACCGGCAGGCACCGACTGGCTGTTGGGAGGACCGGGAGGGTGTGTGTATGTGTGGCCCAAGCGAGCGAGAGAGAGACCTTACGTGCATTGTTGTTGTTAGCATCTGGTGCTAGCTAGCTGCGCTAACGGATATGGAGCTGTTTAAATGAAAACAGAGGAGCGACATTTCGCCACAACTGCGCCGAGCACTTGACTTTATGCAGGAAGCCAGACAGTGGGACATTGTACGAAAAGTCAGCACACTCAGCACGGATAGTGCGCAACATGATTGCAGCGTCCAGGCAGCTCCCGTTTGAGCATATGCCTTGAGTTGCACATAGCTCCAACGATCCATCTCCCTCACACACACACACACACACACACACACACACACACACACACACACACACACACACACCACACACACACACACACACACACACACACACACACACACACACACACACACACACACACACAGTATTGTATTATTGTATGAGAGAGGTTCCAGGTTGAATTGAGGCGAATATTTGTAATGTTCAGAGGTTGTTGTGTTTAATATTCATGAGAATATTTGTCATTGTTCAAATGATAATAAACATTAGCATAAAGCATATTTGTCCACTCATATGATACTAAGACTATTAAAAACTTGAAAAATATTCCTCTAAGGTACATTTAGAACAGATAAAAAATGTGCGATTAATCGCGATTAACTATTTTAATCGACTGACAGCCCTAATTCATACAGCATTGCCGTTTTCTTTAAGGAGATGCAAGGAGATTATAGAAGAAAGCAGCAGAATAAGCTTTAGAGTTACAATGCAAAACGCTTCCCGTTGCTGTACTGAAAGTCGCTGTGGACAAGCTTTGCACCTGCAATGTAAAACCTGATTGTGTTTTAATGTGCAGCTTCAATTCATGGTGAAAGCCTGAAGTGTTTTCTAAATGGGCCGAAGTGGCAGCAGTGGCAGGGCTTACTGCAGACATCCTGAATGCCGGTAAATAGCCTCAGACTGCCAGACTTAATCTCTGTATGTAAGTCTACCTCATGACATACAAGGCTCCGATTTCCTAGCCAAAAGGAGAGGGATTAGCCCAGAAACGTTAAACCCCTATCGCTGCTTAATGTGCGCTAAGCCACCGCTAATTAGCCGGCTATAGCAGGAAGGATCCATGTGACGAAACGCACAGCCAGACGGAGAGTCCCTGTCGGTGAGCGGAAGAACCTCCACATCCACATGCAGAGAGGACGTTAATAAAGATGTTGGCATGGTGAACGAGTCAGGCTATTAATGAGGGAGTTGGGATGGAAAACATTTTCAGATTGACAGCGAGACAGGGGGAAAATTGCAGGGTGAAAGAAGAGAAAGACGGCAATAAGGAAGAGAAGTTGAGTCACTGTAGCTGCCAGATGAAATGATGCTGCTGGCCACAGCTGACTGTCCTCAAAGCAGAGACAAACAGATAGAAAGAAAGACAAGAAAGCTGCTGCAGTCATGAGCTCATGCTCCACTGTCCTCCAGAAGTCACTCAGCTCTCTCCCCCGATGGTCTTCTGGCAAAAAGCAGAGAAGGGAGGATAGATGCCTGCCAAGTGGACAAAGTTAATTCCTTTGCACAAATCAGATTATCGGCCAATTTGACACTAGAATTGTCTTTAATTTTCAGAACAATGGCAGCCATGTCTGTGGTGTGTGTATATTTTCTATTTAGGTAAAGGCAAGGTTTAGGAGGACAAACTGTGAAGTTGTAACCAAACTGACGTTGATATCGGCTGCAGAAATCACACAAATAAGGTCAAAGTTAGTGCAAGTTATGCCATTTTAAAGAGTGTAAATCATTACTGATTATGACATCACCAAGCAAAGAAACTCCCATGAAATCTACTTTGGTAACGGCCATTTTAACATACAAATACAAATATTTAGTTTAAAGTGCTTTAACAAATCCTAAGTCACCATTCGGTCCAGGTTTTAAGACCAAATGTAGAGCAGTCAGCAAATAAAAGCACATATGAGTTATTAAAGTGAGTATCTTTCGCAGGGTACAAACACGTGTGTGTGTGTGTGTGTGTGTGTGTGTGTGTGTGTGTGTGTGTGTGTGTGTGTGTGTGTGTGTGTGTGTGTGTGTGTGTGTGTGTGTGTGTGTGTGTGTGTGTGTGTGTGTGTGTGTGTGTGTGTGTGTGTGTGTGTGTGTGTGTGTGTGTGTGTGTGTGTGTGTGTGTGTGTGTGTGGTGTGTGGTGTGTGTGTGTGTGTGTGTGTGTGTGTGTGTGTGTGTGTGTGTGTGTGTGGTGTGTGTTGTGTGTGTGTGTGTGTGTGTGTGTGTGTGTGTGTGTGTGTGTGTGTGTGTGTGTGTGTGTGTGTGTGTGTGTGGTGAAAGGGCAGCGTGTGTGTGTCGGGGGGGAGGAATGTTAACAGAGCCTAATCTGTGCTGTGCTCCTGAGCTATGCAGCCTCCTTGTTTACCCTGGCAGGAGAGCAGAGAGCCGGACGCCGGGCCACGCTACGCTGCTCCTAGCCGCCATTCCTCCAGCTCTGTTTGCCTTGGGTCCCTGCAGGCCCTCGGGGGCAGCAGGCCTTCAAAGAGCCCCAGTGTAATCTGTAATGAAATCTGCCCGTGTGCTCGCAGGCAGGCGTCAGTGAGGGCAAATTATACAATTACACAATTAGACCCCCACCTTTCCTCCTCCTCCTACTTGTCCCTGGATCGGTGTCTGTGCGCTGAAGGGACTTTGTGCCGTGGCGATCCGCTCCGCAGTGTGTCCCGCTCCAGCTAATTGCTGCTGCACTGGAGTTGGGCTGATAGAAAGCCAAAGTCACGCTCCTCCGACCCGAAACACAGAGCCAGGAGTCAGAGGGAGAGTGATAGAGAGCTGCAGGGGTCGTGTGTGTGATCACTTGTAACTGCAAAGCTTAGTCCAAAAACAAAGACAATGAACTCTATTCTGTTAACAAAACTCTAAGTGCTCACAGCTTATTCCCTGTAATGTCCCCTCAAGTTGTTATTTCAATTATACAAAGTGTTTAGAATCAGCATCTGGATCTGCATTAGAGTACACAAAGTGACAGACAATAACAGGATGAATATGCCAGATTGTAATGCAATAGTTTATCCCTATCTTGCAAGAAGAAAACACTTTAAATATTTCAGTATCCCCACCAAAGAGTAACAATCTCTGGTTTGGCCAGTGGCATAGCTTCTCATCAAATTCCATTTCAATGTGTTACAATTTTGAGATAACCTTCTAAAAAAACAAAAACCAGACAAAGAAACTGGAAATGTCACCTTCTTGCCAGCAGGTACAGTATGTCAAAAATAATTATGGTATCTTCTTTAACTTAGAAAAGAAAGGTAAGGCATACAGATTGATAGTCAGATCCTTTTTATCTCAAATCCACTAAAACTACCAAAATATAATTGATGAGGCTCACAATTCTGGTAGATGTCATTTCCTACTTTTTCCTCCTGTGACATATGTATTGGATGAGTGTGTAAATGTGTCTGTTGGTGTGTGATCACTTGTAACTGCAAAGCTTAGTCCAAAAGCAAAGACAATGAACTCTATTCTGTTAACAAAACTCTAAGTGCTCACAGCTTATTCCCTGTAATGTCAAAAATCCTCAAGTTGTTATTTCAATAATACAAAGTGTTTAGAATCAGCATCTGGATCTGCATTAGAGTACACAAAGTGACAGACAATAACAGGATGAATATGCCAGATTGTAATGCAATAGTTTATCCCTATCTTGCAAGAAGAAAACACTTTAGAAATATTTCAGTCTCCCCACCAAAGAGTAGCAATCTCTGGTTTGGCCAGTGGCATAGCTTCTCATCAAATTCCATTTCAATGTGTTACAATTTTGAGATAACCTGCTAAAAAAAACAAAAACCAGACAAAGAAACTGGAAATGTCACCTTCTTGCCAGCAGTAATGTAAAAATAAATATGGTATCTCCTTTAACTTTGAAGAGAAAGTCAATCATACAGATTCATAGTTGCAGTCAGATCCTTTTTAGCTAAAACTGCCAACATATCATTGATGAGGCTCACAATACTGGTAGATGTAATGTAATACTTTTACCCCGGGTGACATATGTATTGGACGTGTGTGTAAATTAGCATGTGAGAAGGTGTAAACTAAACAAACAGCACACAGTCGTGTATTTTAGGCTCCCGGAGAGATCCTTCTCCTCAGTTCACTTTGCAGCTGACAGCTGGACATGACACTGTAACTGCTGAGAGAAGAAGTTACGCTAAAGCACTTTCCACTACGATGATTACATACCCATGCAGGGCAGGGTTATCGTCTGACCCTGTCCCTGTAGGGTTTGAGAGGGTATCTGGTCTCCCCCCGTCCCCACAGAGGAGATCCCACTCCCCCTCTGCTGAGGAAATACCAGCCTGCCAATTAGACACGGGATGGGATTCCTGTGTGGCTGAGCGCACTGAGAGCAGGACTTTACAGCATTTGAATTCAAATACGACTTATTTTTGTTGAAGGAAAAGGCTGCATGTGCACTGTGTTGCATTGCAAAGCTCCTGAATAAGTGTCCTAATGTAAAAACATAATACGTTTTAGATGCCCTAAAGACAAAACGATGAACATCAGTGAATTCCAGCTTTGTTTTAAATTATATCAAATAGCTTTTTCCTTGCAGAAGGATACAACTAAATACAAATTGAAAAGAAGAACGACAGCATTAGCTCTAAACAGAGAAAAAACACTTTTAGCACAACTATATTGCCAAAAAAGACAAAGACTACTTCACAGCATGTGCATGTGATCTTGCGCAGTAACACAGCAGTTAGCACTTAGCACTTAAGGGTCAGCGAATAAACAAATTGTGTGTGTTTTTCGGGATGAATCCATAACGAAGTAATGAATCCAGACAGGAAAAGTCCTCATGACGGTGTTTTCAGGCCCAGCTGAGTTCAGGAGCAGCAGCAGCAGGAGGAGGAGGAGGAGGAGGAGGAGGAGGAGGGGGAGGAGGGGAGGAGGAGGACCACACATCAGGAGAGAGACTGTTTAAAAACCCAGTGTGTTTGTGTTTGCCTGAGAGTGTGTGTGTGGCTGATTACCATGCCAAGAAAACAATGTGTTCAGACTCCTTGGAGGGTTGTCCCACGCTGCGCAGAGTGTCGCTCCAAATACGCCGAGACAGCAGACACAGAGAGAGAGAGAGAAGTAATGAAATCTTACAGATATTTCCCTTTTAAGGTGGAGGCAGTGCGTGTGAGCGTCGCACGTTGAAAGCGTTTGCCCTAGCGAGCTGGGGAGTCTCTAACTCAAGCAGGGAGCGTGCTCAGCCGCTTCATTACAGTTTGTAAACACACACAGTTTACCGTCAGTTCAAGAGTGTAGTAACGTTCGGTTTGTTTGCTCTCTAAGAAGATACGTCTTTCATCGCTGAATATCTTTCTCCTGCTCTGGTTGTAATTACTCTGTGAAGAGGACGCCAAAGTTTGATGGCAGCTGCCAAAGAATTGTGTGTCAAATATATCAGAACACCCAAAGCAATATTGTAAACAGACACACACTGGTATCAAACGAAAAGCTAATCCTTGTTTTTTCATGCAACAATTGTCAAATTCTGCAGACGCATGCATGCAGTCTTTTCTGTCGTCACTTCGCTTGGTTAGGTTTAGGAAAATAGTGTGATTTCTGTTTAAATCATCACCCATGTTGCAAAGTTACGTGAAATGTATATCTTAGTTTGGATAAAAGAAACTGCTGAAGTGGCTAAATGACATGAAGTATAATTCAAGGTTTTGGTCACTGCCAATGTGGCAAAGTTATGTAAAAGACTGTTCTATGTTTGGCTTTAAAATAACTGCCAAAGTGTGCAAAGTAACATGAAGTCAAATGTTGGGTAAAAATAACAACGGAAGAGGTTAAGTTAAAAAAAAGTCCTTGTCTGGGTTCAAATAACCACATAAGTTGCAGACACTCTCTTGGCTTTCTATTTTACAGGTATTTCAGAAACACCAATTACCATGCATGTTGTCCCCTTGGTATAGCAACAAACAGTGCATGAGAATAGCCTGCTGTTCTTCAAAGTCCATCCACACTGGTGTTTTATTCTAAAGGCGACACCTCTCTGATCGACATCTCACCTGAGTTGAGCTGATTAGATTAATGTGTTGCTGGAGGATGAGAATGACTTTTTAACTCTCGTTTGACCCGAAGTCTGATAACACACAGACTCAGAGGAGGACACACAAACACACACACAGAAGTGCAGACATTGAGATGGTAATTAGCTCCTCTCTCTGCTCCTGCATTCAGAAAAGTAAAAGAGACATCTGATGACCGGTCAGCCACCTCCCCAGCCTTTGTCCACACAGACCAATAAGAGAGCGAGTGAGCCACGCCTCAGTGCCCTCACCCACACCTCGGCAACAATAGGCCTCTCTGACTCGCTACACTCTCTTTGTCCGCCTCCTTCTCAATACGACTCAATAAATCGCCCTGACAGGTTTCCAAACTCTCAGGATCGGGCGATTCAAATGAACTCTTACATTGTTATCGGGGGAAGACGATCATAAGCTTTGTTTGGTCCTCCCGACGCTTCACGCGCCCGTGTCCTTTCAGCGTCCGTCAAACTGTGTTTTACACCGTTTGCACGTCTTTACTGGTTTTCTTCAGAGAATAGAGCTTGGCATTGGGGGAAAGTGGGTGCAGGTACTGTGTTGTTTATTAGAGCGGTGAGGGAAGACCTCTATAGGAAGCCACAACCTCACATCTGTTCTGGTGAAGTGCATAACTCATCCAAGATGGACCAATTTGAAGACAGGGCAGAGCAGCAAGTTGTACCGTCTGTCCCATCTTTCAGCAATTACAAAAACATGTAACTATGAATTCCTGGAGGGTCTTTCCAAAAATTCCTATGATCTAAGAATATTTCAGAAAGTGGAAAACTAGGGGTCGATCTTTGAGAATAAGAAAGTGGTAAGTCTCTGCAAAGCAAGTCGGATTTAAGCCACAAAAAATACTTTTTAAGTCTCTGTTTTTAACTTGGAACTATCAAATAACTATATTAATTGAATGGACTTGTTCCCAGCTACCAAACAATTGCAACATTTTGGAGGCGATACTTGCATATTGTCTCATTTAAAGGGTCAGGATTTAGACTGAATTGCAGTTTTCTTATAAAGACTTCAGAATAAACTAGGGAGACATGACTCAAGGTTTGTATGAAATCATTCAATAATTTGATGATTTTGCTTATATGAAACTACTTTTCTCTGTTTCAATAACTTTAATAACCCCCTTAAAATAACCCAAACCCTTAACAAGAGTCATAGGACGATACAATTCAACAACTTAAAGTAGACACGGGCACACAAAAAAAACTTGAGAATGAAATTGATGCTTCACTTGGACATGTGTTGTTTTACATAAAATGTGTCACCAATGATAAGAGAGTTATATCAAATGATTTCAGGGGAAATGTCAGGACTTAATAAAAGTATAAATGTAATGATATATATTAGGATAGACCTTTTTTTCCATGACTGACGGAACAACCTGTTTTGTGTTTCTCAGCAGAAGCTCCATATTGGAGCCGGGCTGACCGGATGGACAAGAAGCTGCTGGCTGTTCCTGCCGCCAACACAGTAAAGTTTCGCTGCGCCGCGTCAGGAAACCCGCAGCCCACCATCCACTGGCTGAAGAACGGGAAAGAGTTCAAGGGAGAGCAGAGGATGGGAGGCATCAAGGTGAGAGACCTTCAAACATGTTAACACTTAAAGGTTAGAAGATCAGGGATGTGATATAGAGACTCAAATTGAGGCTCCAAAAATCTGTTGAGCGACCATCAGTGCCTTTAAGCAAGGCATCTTAATCCCCTGCTCGTCCAGTGGAGCTGCTGTGTATCTATCGGTAGATCAGTGAGAGTGTTGCAATGCTCCCTGGCCTGAATTGCTATAACTGGAGAAGTGTGAAGCAAAGGGCTGAAAGAGCCCTCATGCTCTGAAATCTTCTCACGGAAAGTAAAGGTCAGTGAACGGACCGCTGGGCTGGATGCCCCCAGCAGGACTCAGGAAGCTCTTAGCCCTGGCTAAACTGAGCTAAATAAATTGAAGGGGTCAAACTGCTGTGCTGGAAACGGAGAGGTACAGAGATGCGTGTTCGCGTGATAGCTGGATGTTGACAGTAATGCAGTGCTGCAAACAGCTGTTGTACTCAGTTTTGTCATCGGATTCACTCTAAACACTGGGCTCTGTGGAATGGCACTGCTTAAAGTAACAGGGCTTGGTTTACTTTTGTGTTCGTTTAATGGCCCTGAGCTGCGGGATTAAAAGACAAATTTAGTGCGGTAAGAACATCGGAATTCAAACAGTCAAAACGTGTGTTTTGGTTCAAAATAAACTGAAACATAATGATGTATAAGTTAAAAAATGATGCCCGGAGATGTAAAAACTTCCAGAGTCATGTGTCTTTTTCTGCCTTCTATCTATTCCTTACATGATCTTAATTAAATATTGATGAGGGGAGAGAAATACCTGTAAATATGCTGCCGTCAGTACTTATTTTTACACACTTTTAGTGCAAACATTGGTCTGTTTGCATTCAAAACATGTTTGCACTGTTGAGTCAGGTAAGGCTTTATAAAGACAATAAGCAGCAAGTAGTGAGTTTTTATCCTCTGATATGAAAACGACATCTTCTTCCTCCAGCAGAGCAAAGAGTGTGTGTCAGGCTGGTTGTTAGGGCGGTGAGATATGCTTTCTCCCCAGTGGAGGTTTGGCATTTAAAGAGTTAAATGTAATGAGATCCTGCAGCTATTAACAGTTTACAGAGATCTCCAACATCTGCTCCCAGCAGACCAACAGCAGTTGTCTCCCTCCCTCTGTCCCCACTCTCACACACACATACACACACACACACACACACACACACACACACACACACACACCTGTCACCAGCCCTCAGGGCTCTGGAGTGGCTCCTTGACAGTAACTTTTAGCATGTGAAGTATACGTGAATTTGCTGATGATAAAGTTTGCAGCTGCATTGTTAGCATTGGATTAATCCCAGACTGACCAATCAGAGCCCTTTATT
The DNA here is from genome assembly GCF_902827175.1 of Gymnodraco acuticeps. Classification (NCBI taxonomy): domain Eukaryota; kingdom Metazoa; phylum Chordata; class Actinopteri; order Perciformes; family Bathydraconidae; genus Gymnodraco; species Gymnodraco acuticeps. The sequence continues at coordinate 3,082,916 of NW_022990966.1, forward strand.
CAATCTGTTCACCAAATCACTGACTTTAATCCTAAAGAGGTCTTTTTAGCATGGAAAATGACTCACCAATGACCAGTGTTGGGACTAACGCGTTACAGTAACGCGTTACTGTAACGCCGTTATTTTGGCAGTAACTAGTACTCTAACGCATTACTTTTTAAATTCAGTAACTCAGTTACCGTTACTACATGGTGCGTTACTCCGTTACTGCGTTAGTTTTTTTATATAGTCAACAGCCAGGCGAACAGAGATGAGAACTGTACTTAAGTACAGTACTTGAGTAAATGTACTTAGATACTTCCTGTGTCACATGCGGAGACGGGCTGTGGGCGTGTTTGTGTTGTTTACTAACAAGACTATCATGGCGGCGGCGGAGCTCAAGTCTAGTTTCTCCACCTGGAGATATTCTCACTATTTCACTTTTGTCGAGCACAAAGAAAAGAAAGTTTCTGTTAAATGTAAGTTGTGTCCTGGCGGGTCAAAGATCCTATCTACTGCCCAAACCAGTAATTCAAATCTCTTAAAACATCTGCAAAAACAACATGCTGGGACGAAGCTAGTAGCTAAGACCACAGAGACTCAGCCGACGCCACTCCACCTCAGAGTCCTGCACGGGTCTGATTTTCAAGACCCGCTCCCGCCTCGCACCCGCGACGTACAATACCGAACCCGCCCCGTTACCCGCACATATTGCTAATTAGTTCCGCAACCCGACCCGACCCGTCGGCACAAGATCCGCAACCCGACCCGAACCCGCATATATATGAGCAGTGAAAACGTGCAATTATTAACACACGCAGTTGCATATATTTGTCTCAAAAAGCGTGGGATGTTGGTTATTTTCTCCATCTAGGATGACACCAAAAGCCTCCCAGACGTTGGATTTCGCTCTTGAGGAAGTGTTATTGAAATTGCTGTATTCTCTGCTAGAGAGCTTCACCTCAGTCATTTTGAATATGGAGAATTTACACAGCAGCAGATTGATGCGCTGCAGAGTTTACGATTATGCGCGGTCCCGCTGGGGAGAGGTCTGAGGATTTAAACATTAAACTAAATTATTATTATTTTAATATATTTATTATGCAATACCCGCGACCCGACCCGCATCATCTTTGTTTTACCCAGAACCAAACCCGGAAAAAAGCGTTTGAAAAAATACCACCCGCGAATCACCTTTTTTGCGGGTCACCCGTCGGGTACCCGACCCGATGCAGGACTCTGCTCCACCTCCACCTAAGCAACAGCGGCTGGATTTTAACCGAGGGACTGCTAGCCAGGGAAAAGTCGATAAAGCCATTGCACGGTATGTTGAACACATGCAGGCTATTGCTACAGTGGAGTCACCCGCTTTCAGGGAGCTAGTTAGCATGATAGCATGTCCGGGCGGCACACGGCATATGGGACGGAAAACTTTTTCCAACTACCTGGAGAAAGAATATACAAAAATGGAAAGCCAGCTAATATCGATGCAATCCAGATTGCATATAATGCATGTCAAGTTGATCAACAGATTGTATTATTCTCCAATGCAATAACAGTACTGAAATGAAGGCTATAAGGGCATTAATGGGAGCCCTTTTTTTAAGTAACTAAACAGTTACTTTTCACAGTAACGCATTACTTGTTGGTGTAAGTAATCAGTAAAGTAACTGAGTTACTTTTGAAATGAAGTAACTAGTAATGGTTACTGGTTTTCAGTAACTAGCACAACACTGCCAATGACACATTAAAGGACATGATAAAGTGAGGTCCAGTTGGCCTTGTAACGGTGTTGTCAGTGTGAGCTGTGACACTAAGTTGTCACCAAGCCGCCGAAACAAATTCCTGTACATTTTCCGCTCTGTATAGCTCAGCGGGTCGAGCCTGGCACCGACTGTACTGTGGGTTTAGTTCCCACTGTCGCCACCCATGCTGAAAGTGATGGCACTCTAATGGTGCCGTAAAGTATTTTGGTGTCCAACCTATTGGGACATTATATATTTGTTTCTGTATGTCAGCTTGGTGGTCGAATCGATTCGGAGAGTTCTTTGTTACTGCTGCTATGTAAATATGTTTTCATTTCATTATCATTTGCTTTTCTGCACACAATCAGACTCTCAACTAAAACGTTTTTGCCTTGTTGCTCTTCTTGCAGAAACACATGGTCCCCCTAAATTAACTTGTCTTATTTTTGGTATGGATAAGGGTCAAGGGGTCAGTTTTTCCTAAATCACCAAATAATAAACGTTCTTTAAATTCCTACCTTAATTTGCGGACATGCAAAACTGGGACTTTTCATTAACTTTCAGTACATACATTGCTCTTTTATAACTTGCATACTTAATGCTTCTAAGCGCCTTAACTTTACTTAACATTGCTGTAGTTTCGGACATCCTTATGCAATGTTTAAGTCATACGATTTTAGCTTAAAGCTTAATCTTACATAAAGAAAATCTTCTCGTCTTTTAGATATGTGTGTTTTAGAGTCTAATACTAATCACTGCACATGCATCATGTCTCCCATTGATGAATATGTAAGACTGGAGGTGGCAGTTATTGAGACATTCCTGCTGTGTATTTATCGAGATGTTATCACACCGCCCCCCCCCCCCCCCCCCTGTCCTGGAGCTGTTTTAAAGTCATCCATACACCATGTGGCCGCTGTTGGCCTTGAGGGAGGTGAACGGAGGTCACCCTCTATAGAATCAGGGTGCTGGGTGACAGACAAGCCCCCGACATGGCCCGGCTTCAGAGGGGTCAGGGGTAACGGCTTCACCCACCCCAACGTCTCAACCTCTGCTAGCCCAAGCTCCACCGCCCTGCAGGAAATTAGTCCAGAACAATGGAAGTGAAGGAAATGTTGGCAATGGTGCTCAATCCTTTAAAAAGTATATCTTAAAAACTCATCAGTAAATGCACAGGCTGAAACCCAAGTCACATGATCTCACATTAGGTTGAGTGAAGACCATTACATTGTCACCCCATTTTTAACATGGTTATGATTTAGATCCTCTTGTTCGCCCTGTTGTGAGTGTTCGTGCACTGCCTTTCCCAGAGAGCACCTGTCAGTCACCCTGTGCACTGTGTGGCGCCTTGATTATTTATTCCTTTCTGTAGATGACCCTTTTGCTCTTCTGTCTTTGTCCTTAAAGACAAGACGGCTGCTGCTCAAATGTACTGCCATCTGGGATTATTTCTGACATTATTCGAAAAACTCATAGTGCTGTGGAAGCTGCAGGAAACATAGATTGAATGTTTTGTTCACTAGATGCTTTATTTTGTCAGACTCCAACTCATGGTTGGTCACTTTAGGTGAAAAGATACCTAAAGATCAGTTTGTATTAAGTATTCAAACACGGCTGCAGATTGAATCGTCATTGTGTTGGACAGACAGAAAGCGATCTGTTGTCAGAGAAGACATTTTCTGCGGTGCATTCAGTGTCGCCGTGTCCCTGCCCTCATCACCCCTCCTCACATCTTCCTGTGATGAGTTCATCTTGCAGGGCTGGAGGAAGACGGGAGGCTTCCAGAGTCCTGACAGCCTGACAATGGCCTTCTAAAGACTCTATTCCTCCAACAGGGTCCTCAAGGTGAAGCTGTCTTCCTCTGGCAGCCGTATGGAAATGACAAGATCATTTTTTATTTGACAGGCATGGATAATTTCTGACTGAAGCGGACCGTGTCAGATTTTTTAAAGATTGGTGATGGGATGATTTGTCAGGCGTCCCTCAGGGCTGGGACAGTGTGTGTGGCTTTAAGTGACTCACTAACTGATCCATGCTGCAGCAGAAGTGAGTCCTCTCCACTCAGCACAGTGTGTCGTTGACTCGGAGTGCCTTCAGATGAGTGTGAGGGAAAGTTACTTAGTGAGCGGACCATTAGGGTCCATTACCCACCTTCTTTCTGGAGTGCCTGAAAGTGGCCTTTCTGAGAATGCACTGTGTTCCTCTTTGTTCCTTGAATACATCACTTTCAACAAGGGGTTTAGTCTCATGTACAGGGCTAAAAAATGTGTGAAATAGGATATACAGTATATATAGTCTCATCAGATCCAATTTATTTATATTGAGCAGTATTTTCTTTGTGTAAAGGACTTTTTAAGGACCTTTCAATGACAGGTGCTGCATAGAAAGTGGTGAAAATAAGTCACTCAGTCGGCTTTGTTTTCAGTTGAACATTTTAATGCTTTTTCACCTGCTTTAACTCAAAGGAAAGTATTATGTAAGGCATATGGAACCTAAAGTTGTCCAAGAACAAACCACCTTTAACCATGACCTCTCCTTGATTCAGCCTTTTTCTTAAATCTATTTATATATTTTTGTAATATTGTATTATAATATTTATGTCATCTATATATACTGTTATTTTTTTCAGCTTCCCAGCGAAAACATTTCAGTGACTTGTATAATCGTGGGAAAAATGCTTGTAGTTTTGAAAGAGATTAACAGCAAAGTGTATAGTACATAGTTGTATAAATATAACTCCTACAAGTTTGAATCAGACAAATCCTCAGATTATCCAGCTTTACACTAGCTGTGCACTAATGTCTTCTGGGTATATTTTTTCCCATCAGCACGCTAAAGGTTGTTAAGACATTCGCTTCTATCTTACATGCGCTTTGTAAGTCTATTGAAATGCAACACGGAGAACTAAACGGTACATTTGTTGAAACTAAATGACACGGTTAATAGGATGTGCGGCTCATTGGTAAAATTGAAAATTAAATTCCATCAGGGCGATGTGCCGGAGCTTTGTGCTTCTTCCCCAGACAACTGTGGTGCTCCAAGCCTCCTCCGTTATAGAGGGGCAGGGCCTAGAGGTCAAAGTTCACCTCTCTATTGAGCCATCAGATGGGAGGTGGGGAGAGGGGCGTGTCTCCAGCCCATTGAACAGGCCTGAGTCTTTGACAGCCAAAGCCAATGCTGTTGTATGCTGCCACATATGCTGCAAGGGATTTTATTGTGTTCATGCTAAACTGCGGCGGGACAAAGCGGGACAAAAGTTGACAATGTAATTATTGTGTATCTTCTAACCCAGCGCTTAAATGATTTTCCAAACCCCATTTTGACAGGTTTCCAAGGCAGGCCTCTTTAACTGGCTTCATACTGTTACTTTTTAAGACTTTAAGCACTTTAAATCCTTGTTTTACCGTGCCAGGTTTGAACACAGCCTTGATTGTGAGTCTCTGTAGGCCGCGCAGGAATTGCTACACTTTGCAAGATTATTTTTGGACCCTTTTTTAAATGATATCACTTCCATCGTCATTCACCTTTCTCCCCTGTCGTTTTACCCAAATACACTAGAGTTATCAAAAGACAGATTATCTTGTTTATTTGGTTTTCTCATTTTACTGTCTTCTCATCTTTGTTGATGCAATGCCAGGTAGAGCCAACCCCATGTCAATAGACCCACAAACTTTACCAGCGTTAATAGCCAGCCCCTAGGGTCTCTTCTATCTATTTCCTCTTTCTCCATAGGTCAAATTAGACGGTAGCGCAGATCCGGGCCGCTGCTCCGCTCTGACACGGTCATAAATTCTGGTAACTGGTTCTGACAGGGCTATTTTGCGAGGTGAAGACGGAGGGTTTGGACTATAAAGAGAGCAGAGCTTCCTGTGTTTTCCCAGACAATGCTACACTGCAAAAAATAAAATGTCTGCATGCTTATGAACCATTTAAGCTGGCAGTCGAGTTGTGAATTATTTTTATGATTAACATAAATGAAATAATCTGCCAATAGGGTGAGCTAACTTCTCTGGCAGCTTCTGTAAGGCAAGAGCAAATCTTAAAAGAAGCGGATAAATGCATTTGTTTCAAGATATATCATGCATCATAAATCAATGCAAATCCAAATCTGCTCCCTGTTCCTTTCTCCTCTGAGCAAATACTTTTTGCAGTATCAAACTCCCCTGTCCATTCCCATGGCTTGTGCCCTTCTGTAGGTTCACAGCCAAAGCCCTAAAACCCTTAAAGCCTCGTATGACTCTAACGTAAGCTCCTTAATAATGTAATTCTGTTTGGAATCTGGCATGATTGGATGGGATAGGATTATCACGTTCGGGGACTAATGCTGCAGGTTCAACAGGGGTTAGCCAATGTAACATGGTCATTAAAGCAAGTGGCATGTATGCAGAAAATTATTAAATGTGTCAGGGGAAAGACAGAGGGGAATATGATTGGAAATGTCACTCAAAGTTAATAACTACTACACATGTGATTCCATTTGGGTGAATGTGCAGTGGAGGAATACCTTTCTCTAGTGGTTATCAACACTTTGAGCAGCTGTGATAGTGGAGGCAGTAATAGTCCAAATTGAAAAGAAAGACAGGACAATGAAACGTTGCTGAAAGTGGGCACTGTTCCCGTGTGTGACAGACATAATAATGGCTTATGATTACAACTTTTTATATAAAGTTGAGTTTTGTTGTTTTCTCTATTAAACCTTGCTTTAAGATAAGTTAACAACAAGTCTAAGACAAAAAGCATCACAAAAGTGCTTATTACTTTTGGCTGGTATGCAAATTGTAACAACTGTTAATATAAAAAAAAACAGCAATAAAGTGTGCCCGGATACATTTTGAAGCTCTAGTTTGGGGACTTTCCTGTTGCAGATTTGTTTTAAGTGTTAAATACTCCTCTGCAGATTGTATTAGAAATACATTGAGCTAAAACAGGCTGTGACACTATGAGTAGCAACAAAGAAGATTTATTTCCTGACAGCTACCATAGTCATAAGAAGTTTAATTTAAATCAGAATCTGCACAGTTAGTACAGCTGTCAGAAGAATTTGGATAGGCCAGCACCTCAGAAGAAGTGAATGTACTTTCCCTTCTTTAAGTTGTCAGTGAATGAGGTTTTGTTATGATATGGAGGCCTAAATAAACCATAACTCTGATCACAGTCTCTCTCTGTTTCTGTTGGTGGTCTTGGCCTCTAAAGAGCATCGACTTCAGCTCGTATTTTACCACCTTCTTCCCTCCTCATACGTCGCCTCTTTTCTCACCTCCCCCCCCCTCTCCTCGGGCTCAGCGACCGCAGCATAAGGCGTCACTCATCTGCTCATGAGAGCCGCCATTGACTTCAGTTTGACTCCCCGGCTCTGAGAGGGGTAGACTGGGTGGAGCCAGCCGCTCTCAAAAACCATTTGCCAGCGTGGAGCGGGCTGCCTGCTCAACGTTACCATGCAACTGCAGAAAGCACACACAGGCATAATATTTACACTGTTACACTATTTTCCGCATGTGCCTCCAAGAGAGAGTTAAGGAGTGTGTACTGTAAGACAGAGGGAGAAAAAGAAGGAGGAGGAGGGGACGTAACCTACAAATATATACGTTCTGTGAATGGCTGGCCTCCTACCTAAACGCGTGGGGTTAAACGTTTGTGAAAACACTCTGCGTCGGCACATTTTCCTACGCAGGTGATGTTAAGTGTTCCACCCTGAAAAGCCTCTTTGTTGACATCACTCACTCCCGTCTTTAGTCATTCTGACCTCTTTCGGAGGAGTTCACTCCACGCTTGTCTCGCAGCAGTGAGCGTCTGCATGTTTCCACTCACGCCGTGGAGGTCGGCCCGTGGAGACTCTGCCAGCGATGCGTAGCAGGTTCTGTGTTCTCGCTGTGCTGTGCTGCTCACTCTCTGCCTCTGAGCAGCTTCTGAATCTGTCAAGTTATTATCTGTCTGTTTCTGCTGCCACACCTGCTTTCAATTACTACACAAAATGTACCCTTCGACTCTCCGGGAGAGGATTGCTCTTGACTGGCACAGTGGTACCAATTTTAGAGGTGCAGAAGAAGAAAGAAAAGGCTGCCTGCCATCGCTGCAGGGAGAGATGAAAATGATTTCAAGAGACTTTCTGAGCTGTTTTTCATCAACATAATCCCATAGGAGTATTTTTATATGAATTAGTTTAAATCAAATATTTGGCATTCTTTTTTAAGGCTCCTGTCCATCTTTGTTTACAGCGTGTTGAGCAATCTTTCATCTTATTACTGAATAGATCACATTTCTTCAGTGTAAAATGTAAAATCTGATCCAGAGTGGACTTTCCTCTCCACACTGAATCCTTTTGATCTCAGTTGTCTGTGGGCACACCAAGATGTTTCCCCATCAAGACGTTGTCCATGTCAAAAAGAAATGTCTGCTCATCATGTCTATCCTGCGTCAACCAGTACACAATTATTACAGAGAGTTGAAGTTGTTATACTGGGTTTTTTGTGTGGAAAGAGTTGCTTATATTTCAGCTTCATCTTGTGAATTAGTGTATAGTATTGATGTGGATCTGCTAAGTGTATCTTGGTTGCATATTTCCTAATCTTCCAAACTGCTCCCGTGTTTCTGACTTATTCTATATATTTTTTACAGTTTATTTTTACATTACGTACTCTATAGATTGATATCTTTCTAGCTTCTTTAATGTTTTTTATTCATGTGCAATGTATTTTGTACATGCTGCTGTAACACAGAAAAATCCCAATTTTGGATAAATAAAGTACATCTAATCTTATTAATAACCTTGACCTGATACTGCATGTTATCATAGATGGAATAATAAGCAGTCTTCTCTCAGTCCGGACACACTAAGCTCACCCTGAGATTTATTGAAAAAAGAGCTCCGTGTCCTCACACATCAATCTGTGTTATGACAACAAATCCTGACATCTCCCCTCCTCTCTGTCCCCCCCCCCAGCTGAGACACCAGCAGTGGAGTCTGGTGATGGAGAGCGCCGTGCCGTCAGACCGGGGAAACTACACCTGTGTGGTGCAGAACAAGTACGGCGCCATCACCCACACCTACCAACTGGATGTGCTCGGTAAACAGCCCTCACTCATTTACTCTGCTTCTGTAAACAAGGAATACATTAAAATGCGCTAAAAACACACCAGAGAGAAGTTTCTACAGCATAATGACTCCGTGCTTTCTCCGACAGAGCGCTCCCCCCACAGACCCATCCTGCAGGCCGGCCTCCCAGCCAATCAGTCGGTGGTGGTGGGCAGCGACGTGGAGTTTCACTGTAAGGTATACAGCGACGCCCAGCCGCACATCCAGTGGCTCAAACACATGGAGGTCAACGGCAGCCGCTACGGCGCCGACGGCGTTCCCTACGTCAACATCCTGAAGGTGGGTCTGCGGCACACACCTCTAATGATCACCGGCCGGGAGCACAGCAGCACTTTAGGATAATTTCACTCATAATGAATCCCTCCTAAATGTCTCGTGTATTGAGTTCTACAGTAGGAGGGTCTGCAGGGCCCGCAGGCTCTTTTCACTGCAGCGTATAATTGAAGAGCTCATTCCTGCAACACCTTCATTATGGGAAGGAAAAGCTTCACCTGCACTTACTGCAGCATATAGAGAAAACGTTCACTCATTAACCAAAAAACATGACCGTAAATCACACTACAGATTTTCTGATCGTGGCACCTGCACTGCTTCAGTTTTGACAGGAGATCCTGCATTTTAACACCTAATTGTAGCACTGTCCTGAATAATGTAGGCAACTCCTTTATGTAGATTAAATTAAATTCATTAAAGCTGGAATTTGTTCTTTTGATTTCCATAGCAGGACCACAACAGAATTACCAACATGATAAATGTCAATAATTTTATATATTTACATTTCTTAAAAATGTATTTCATCAGATATGTGTTACGTTAAAAGTCCTGAACTTTACTTATTGGATTTAAAAACAAATAATAGGAGAAACAAAAACATAAACAGCTTTATTTCGATTTTCTGCAAGATTAGCCAAAGGGCAAACGAAAAAATTTCAGAAGACAAAACAAACAAAAGCGAACATTTATGATATAGGAGCACCCTTAAAAAAGCCTTCATCCACGTTAAAGGTCACATTTTTAGGCTAGACCTGCTTCAATCAACTTCGATTGATTGGTGTTGTTGATTGAACCCAATGTGTTCACTTTTTCCTAGAATGAACTCTTCAATTATACATACACAAGTTTGCGAAAGAGTTTGTCTATCTGACCTTTATCTATATATTGATTTTGCATTAATCTGATAAGTGTTTTTGGGTAAACTTTTCAGATGTTTTGTCATACATGTTTTGTTTGTCTGCAGCCTCTAAGGTTGTCCTGGAGCTGTATCTTGTTGCTCTTTTAAAAGGCATTTCTCAATCCCAAGCACTCCCTTGTGAAATAAAGGTTAAATAAACACAGTGGGGAAGGCGTCAGATAGACTTAGGAGGGTTTGCTCCTGCTAAAGAGAAACTGCTGGAGGTCTCATCACCTCTTCAGGCTGTGTTGGTGTTCAAGAATAGAGTAGAAAGCATTCCTCACCGAGGAGGACACCACCCTAAACCCACTGCGAGGCGTGTTTTTATTTTATTTGGGGTGAACAGAGGAAGACTCCCATCGAAAAAAAAAGGCCTTTTGCTTTCTTATTTTGCGTCTCCCTTCTTCTTATTTTTTGCCTCTCAAGAGAGCGAGGGAATAAAACAAACATCTGGTTTGGACTAAGTTAACTGCCGTGGTGGCGGCAACACAGGGAGAGAGACGGGTTCTGTTAACCGGCGCTGCCGTCAGATGTGCTGCGTCGCGTGGTTTGAGGAGGAGGAGGAGGAGAGAGGGAAGAGGCACCCAAAAAAGCCATGGAAAAAATGAGTGAAGGAATACAAGGAAGGGCAAAGTCAGCAGGGAGAGGGAATGTGGGACAGAGCGGTGGGTAAAGATGGAGAGGCAGAGACAGAAGGAATGAGAGAGAAATAAGAAGGGATGAAATAGAAACACGAGCAGGGAGAAAGAGACAGAAAAATAACAAAAGGAGCGAAGCAGGAGACATGAAATCAATAACATAACATCTATTCCTAAAAGATGGATTGAGCTTTCAAGCAGAGGTTTACTTTATTCAGCAGTGACTTGAAGCGAGTTAAAAAATAATGATATCAAGGTAGAATAGAGTACTCAGTTATACACCTGGCTGCATCAATGATGGATTATTTTGCTGTTGAAGCCTTAATTAATAACCTTCAGGCGCACGAGGAACGCTCATCGCCCCAGCAGATCCTGGTTTCATAATCTGCTTCAGAAAATCATTTACTAGAAAGAATATAAAATATATTTATAATGTGAACGGTTGGCACCAAAGTAGAAGGTTATTTCCCGCGTTGCAAGTGAAAATAATCAAGGAAAACACATTAAACATGACGTTTGAGGAACCACCTCAACTCTAAGGAACAGTTTGAAATATGCTTAATCAAGTGTATTGCCATGGTAGCCGACAGTCAGTTAGCTTAGCATAGCATAGCAACTGAAAAAATCTAAAGGTAAAAGAAATACCAGCACCTCTAAAGCACACTAATTAAATGTTTAACTTTTCCTTTAATAGGCTCTTATTCATGGTATTTAGCTAAATAAAACTACCAGAATGAGCTATTAAACACTTAAATTAAAGTAAATATCATTTTGATAAAGCTTCTAAGTAAAAATGTGATCAGGACGTCATCAGCCTTGTTGGCAGTGTTATTCAAATGTTTTCTAGATCAGATTACCGTCGCGACTTTAAAAAAAAAAAAAGTGACTCAAACAAGAGCGAAATGAGGGAGGAGAGACGGGGAGAAAGAGGAGGAGGGAGACAGGCCGAGAGAAAGAGGGGGGGAAAGCAAGCCTAGACCGCGGCTCCACGCTCTATTTTCGACTACCACATAATTGAAACAGTATTTACTGAGATCTGTGTGTGCCTCTCTCTCTACACTCTCACCACATTTCATTCAGACTCTCAGCGACATCTCATGTGTGGCATACACCGTATAACTTAAATACAGCTGGGGGTGGGAGGAGGGGGTCATGCGTGATTTTATTTTTTTGAGAAATGCCTGAATCGCTCTTTTGATGCCTGGAAAAAGAGTTAACGATGAGCGGCTCGGCCCAGCGTGGGGAGGGGAGAGGGAGGGCGTCTGGAGCCGAGCCCTGGATGTTCATTAAGCAACCATAAAACATGATATGTTTTCTCCTTTATGTGCTTAGCCCGTTTAATTATTCATCTGCAGTTTCTCTACCGGAGCGCCTGTCACGAGCAATGTGTGTGTGAGCAAGTCTAAGTGTGTGTTAAGGAACGTAGCGCACACGTTTCGGTAAGATTGACATACTGTAATGCCTTTAATCTCCAAATAGATAGTTAGACGTTGTGTATGTGTTTCATGCTTTTAAGCTCGCGAACTGGCACCGTGTGTGTGTATATGTGTGTGTGTTTTCTCCAGGTTTGCATCTATGTTCTCTACATGCGTTCTTGCAGGAATTTGCTGTAAAGGCCTCACCGTGCCTCTACATTTTCCCTTTACAGAGTTTTGACAGTAGACAAACTGAGGCCCACAGTAAGTTGAAACTGTCCAACGTGACAGAGAGAAATGCCGGGAAGTACTGGTGTCGCGCCTCAAACTTTGTAGGCAGGTCGGAAAATGCTTTCTGGCTCATGGTGCACAAACCAGGTAAATCCTGAGCTCCGAAGGACTGCCACCTCAGCACATTTGATGCTATGCTGTGTTTCCTCTCTGCGGGGCTCTTCTCGGTTGTGGGTTTGATAGACTTACTGGCTTGCTAATAGGACAACACACACACACACACACACACACACACACACACACACACACGCACATTACCCTGCTAGGATTTGAGTGTATATGCTCACATTGTGTTAGTTAGTATCCCTTTTAACATCCAGTGGCAATTTTTCTTCTTCCCTGATCAATAAAAAAACACACCTTTTTTTTAATCACTGCGACAAAAAAACAAAACAGATCTACACACACTTGAGCTAACTGACACACACACTATTTCCTCTGCTAGGAATTAAGTTTATATTCTCCCGTTCTGTTAGTTAGTAGCTCCGATCCATTTTAACATCCAGTGCCACTTTGTCTTCCTCCCCGATCAATAACAAACACAGAAAAAAAAGTCTCCCGCTCTCCGGCCCACCACTTTTACACACACATGCATATATAAAACCCCATGTAAAAAAAAAAACTCGACAACCAAACACACAGTGGTATTGATTTCACTGAGAGTGCATTCTCCAGTTGTATTAATGTGCCCTTATATGAGAGCATGCAGCAGGACTCTGATTCATGACTGGGTCTGGATGTCACTGTTCATTACTGAGGCCTTGGGAGTAAGAGACCCCCACCACCAAACCCCCTACAAAGCCAAATCAGACACTGGTTTGAAACTCCCCCACTGGTCATCACACTAACCATTAGTCAAAGGGAAAAGCCACAACAGCAGGGACTTCATTTTAGAGTAATTTCAAGGTTATTTATAATTGACCATACAACTTTCAGGTTGTGTGTGGATTTAGATTAAACCAGCAGGCTTTTTTCGCAGCTTGGTGACGGTGCAGCTTGGGTGTTTTTCAGGTGTTGGTGTCAGCAGAAGAAAAGCAGCACTGCCTTCAAATCCGCACTTCTGTCCTTTCCTGCAGGGTGTATTTGGTGTTTCCTCTAAGAAGCTTTGGGCTCATGATATCTCTTCTCTTTCTTTCTTCTCTCCCTCCTTCTTTTTACCCCCTCTGATCCTCCACAGACGGCCGGTATTAACACTACAGATAAGGAGCTAGAGGTTCTCTTCTTGAGCAATGTGTCTTTTGAGGATGCGGGCGAGTACACTTGTCTGGCAGGGAACTCTATCGGCTATGCTTACCACTCTGCCTGGCTGACGGTGATTCCAGGTATATTCCTCTTCTCTCTGCGGGTCTTTTGTCGTCCATTTCTTCCACCTTAAATGTTTAAAAACTCGCTGAAATTGTGATTGCAACTGTACTTTTCTTTTGCTTTTCTCAGTAGCACAATCGTTCATTTTTGTATGTAATTATCGTACATTGTGAAAGATTGTTACTTGTTGGCGCACTTTAAAGGCACTAGAACTGTGTCATTGCCCCCTTTAATTGCATGAGCACAACATGCAATCTAGCCTCCATTGAAAGGAGCTTTTTAATCAGAGCAGATCATCTGTTTAATGTCTCAAGGCAACGGGGCAATTTAAAGACATTTTTGTTTTGTGAGGTGTTCAACACAGTAATTACCTCCCTGCGAAGAAGCATTTCACAGGTGCAATTACCTGCTGCAGAATGAAACTACAAGCTGACTGATCTGTTTCTGTTTGATTTATAGATCTTATTCATACAAAATAAATAATGTTGTGAAGTATGCTACTAAGCAAAGCAACATTTCTCTTCAATCAATAAGAAGTCATTTTTGCTAAGGTTAGATTTGGGAAAGGGTAACAATGAAAAGTTGTTAGCATTATTCAGTGCTTGTATTTTTTCTGACATCCCATGTTTCTGACCTCCTCCTGCCAAAGCAGTCAGCGCTGAAAAGGAGGACTACTACGCAGACATCCTCATCTACGTGACGGGCTGCGTGCTCTTCATCCTCGCCTTGGTCATCGTTGTGCTTTGCCGCATGAGGATGACGACACAGAAGACGCTGCCAACGCCACCCGTGCAGAAACTGTCAAAGTTCCCCCTTAAGAGACAGGTAACAGAAAGTAGATACAAGATTCGAACACACTTTCCCCCCTCTCTTTCTCTACCTGTCTGTTTAGTTTAGCTTTTAGCTTAACTTGTAATAACTTTGCTCCAATAAGATGAAATAATGAGCAAATTAGACCTTCTTCTCCCACAAAACATATTCCCTTAAAAATTCAAGACAGTGCAGGACCCCGTTTAACACTCACATTGCATCAGATGCTGTTTTCAGCAGCAAAATCAAGATGACTTTAATAGTCAGGGAAGGAGTAACATATTTAACCCAAGGAAGCACCATAGCTATGGAGAGTTGTGGAAATATAAAGTAATATTAGTTAGTATATCAATGCCACGTTGAGAAACCTGCAGAAGTGTCTTTTTGCCATTTCTGTCTTTGAAATCTCGGTAATTCTCCAAGAAGAATTGGGTGCCGCTCAGGACTCACACAAGCTCAGAGTATAAATCGAGAACGTTGTTGTGCGCCGATCTGACTCTCGCTGACCCGCTGGTTTGATGACGTTGTGCGGACGCTGGAAGGCATCACTCTGCTGACATGTGTTCACATTTATTTTGGAGCAGATTCAGCTCAGGGATATTTATGCCCTCGTGTGACTGTCAGTGTTAGTTTTAGATTTCACTTTAAATTTCACTTTGTAATGCACACTCGGCCCTCAACTGTTTGGCGAGAAACATCAAGTGGAGCAGCTGCATCGCCACAGACGGCAGAAGTCTTCACGGCATTGTCTCTCGGGAGGTCAGGATGAACCGCGATCAAATCCAAGTCCAAACAGAACTAGGACAAGATAAATCGGGGCCTGTTCAAGACCAAAATAGGAAATAAATGAAAGTCTTGAGGATTTTAGGAAATGTCCAACAAAGGCAAAGTGCTTTTTAAAAACTGGCTGGAGCTCCTTATCTGGCTCTCCACATTAATTAATAAACCTTCATCCTCATCTTGACCTCTATTCAATGCGCTTAACTCTCATCAAAGGACTTTCATCTGTGCCATTGATCGCTGTTTTATAGATTGGATTAAATATACTCTATTGATCCCAATTTGGGAAATTATTTTTGTCACAGCATTATCTAGACAAGTGTATTGCACTTGAATTGAAAATTACACTAAATAGAAAATAAACTATCTCTATTGAATCAGAATATTAAAACATGTTTTATTTGCAGGCCAGCCTACAACTAAGAAAATGTCAACGCTGTGTACTATTTACAATATTAGTTAGCAAAGTAATTACAGTTTTAAATTACATTTTAAACGCATACGGTACAGTGTGAAAACATAACGTCTTCAGGCAGTGCAGAGTGACTCTTATTCTTTGGGTTCTTGCAATCTTTGTGATCCTGAAAGTCATCTATCTTGCATTTGCACTGTGGATGCATATAACGAGTTTCTCCACCCTGCTGGAGTCTCTCAGTCACTGTGTGGTTGTTGTGTGTGAGCTCCAGCTTTCCAGCTCCATAATTGAAAGGTTGTGCTCCTCAAATGGCAAAAAGATGCATTTTTAGAAAGGAAAATAGTGCCTGAAAGTCATAACACAGTTCTTGGAAAACAAACACGGCGGTTAAAAGTCAGGATTTAGCTGGAAAGTTTAAAAATAATCCATATTTCTAATTATGCCTTCCATAACAGCAGGTTATAGTAGGTACTGTAAGACGCTCTAATTGTAACCTCTAAATCTTTCTGTTCCGCTACCTTTATATACATGCTCTTATAAGGTAGTGCATTGAAAGGCCTTATTGCATTTTTCTGTAATCTTTGCTTCGTTTTTGTAAAGCTAATCTCCCGGTTCTCTCCTTCCTTTTTCATAACTCTGAGTAAACCTCCCTTAAACCCCCTGGCATGTTCTATCAGATATTACTTTTCATGCCTCTGAAAACTGTGGTCGGCTGTTTTTTGTATAAGCTTCACAGCATTTTTCTCATTTTGCTCTGAGAAGTTTACGAAGGGGTCTGGTAAGTGGACATGTTTGTTTGAGGACCCCACCTGAAGCGGCCAAGCTGGCAGACACAAACAGATTCATCAAAAGTCCCCCCCCCCTCAACCCCCTCAGCAGTCAGATAAATGGTGGTGGGATGACAGGCCCGCGGGCTTGGCAGCAGTTTGGAAATGGCTCTGGCTGATGGATGGAGACGTCCACGCCACCTCACGCTCGCCCACCTCTGCTCCCTCCTTCATTCGTCTTTGTTTCCGCCTGCTTCCTCCTGCACTGCCACGGGCCGGCTGTTTGTAAAAGTCACCGCCAGTGTCAGAGGCTGTTTCTCAGAAAAACTCAGAGCTGCCGAATGAGCTCTGACTTTGGTCCTGAGATACGGGACGTTTGTCATTACCGAAAAATCATTCCATCTTAAAGTTACTCAATCATTAATGCAGTTTTTAAATGTGATTACTTGTTGAAGTTTAAATGGAGGTTAACTCTGGCCCGTTTCACATTAAAAAAAACGTTAATATTTTACTATTTAACATTTTTTGTTTTAGTTATTATTGCAATTTCTGGGGTTTTGGCCCCTTATAAAACCAATAAGACTTAAACAAAAAAGTGAAAAATGCACTGGCAATGGCATTAGATTAACTTTAAAATAAGTGTTTTTCATATACTTGTATTGAATAAGATAATCTTGGCATATTTATATAAAAACTGAGAATGTTGTTATACTTTGTGATCCAAAGACTTGATCCACTGAAATATTACCCATATTGATAAATATTTATATGTTTTTACCTTGTTAAAACTACTATCCAGTTTAAGATTTGATGCTAACTTAAACGTTCATATCAAGGTTATTATACTTTAATAAAATATTCAGTTTTGGCTCAGAGGTCATGTAAGGCTTCCTCTTTCCCCTCTGTCTGTTTGTTTTAACACACATCATCTCGTCCTGTTCAGAGTCTATAACAGTCTGTCTTTTGCACCCAAGCAGGTGTCCTTGGATTCTAACTCCTCCATGAACTCCAACACCCCGCTGGTGCGGATCGCCCGCCTCTCCTCCAGCGACGGACCGATGCTGGCCAACGTCTCGGAGCTGGAGCTGCCCTCCGACCCCAAATGGGAGTTTCCTCGCACACGGTAAGAAAAATGCTTCCACGGATCTACATTCATCACTGTTGTCAGAAAGAAAGAAACACGGTGCTTGCGTTGTGGCTTTTTTCACGCTGCCAAGCCACATATTTCACAGCTAACAGACACTGTGGAGTTGTCCTTGAAACATCATGCACTGTGAAAACATCTGAGCCGCATTTCATCAAGGTCAACACGACACCTTCCTCCTCGCTTATCCAGAAATAAACGAAAAATATGAGAAAACCCTCCACACTGCCAGCAGCAGAAATCAAAGCTCTAAGACTGTCTTTCTTGTGTTTCAGGCTGACTCTGGGCAAACCTCTGGGCGAGGGATGCTTCGGGCAGGTGGTGATGGCCGAGGCTATCGGCATCGACAAAGAGAAGCCCAACAAGCCGCTGGATGTTGCTGTGAAGATGCTGAAAGGTTAGTTAGTGAACCTCTCTGTTTTGATCTTTGTACACATATGAATTAGCTTTGTCTGGTCTCATAAGTCTGCTTAATTAAGGGATAATGTGCAGTTTCATTAATGACTGCATCGCTGCAAATTATCCTACTTATTACATGGTTAAATATTAAATTAACCATTGACTTGACTCATAATATTGATTTAAAAATAATTGTATTGATATCAAATAATTGTAAAAGCAACATGACTTAAAATGACGGCAGCACTGATTGAGGTTTTCTGTAACTGTCCAAATCTGTTCAAGTTTGCCTTTCCATTCACCAGTCTCTAAACACTGTCAGAGCCCATACTGTGTTATTGTTAGTGTTTACTTCCTGTCTGTCTTCTTCTTCTGTTCCTGTTAGTGTTTACTTCCTGTCTGTCTTCTTCTTCTGTTCCTGTTAGTGTTTACTTCCTGTATGTCTTCTTCTTCTGTTAGTGTTTACTTCCTGTCTGTCTTCTTCTTCTGTTCCTGTTAGTGTTTACTTCCTGTCTGTCTTCTTCTTCTGTTCCTGTTAGTGTTTACTTTCTGTCTGTCTTCTTCTTCTGTTCCTGTTAGTGTATACTTCCTGCCTGTCTTCTTCTTCTGTTCCTGTTAGTGTTTACTTCCTGCCTGTCTTCTTCTTCTGTTCCTGTTAGTGTTTACTTCCTGCCTGTCTTCTTCTTCTGTTCCTGTTAGTGTTTACTTCCTGTCTTCTTCTGTTGATTTCTGCGCTTCTTTGCTTTACTGGAAAAAACAATGAATGAACCGATGACAACAATGAATGACTTATTATCCTTTGTCCCTGTGGATAAAGTGCCTCATCATGGGTTCTTTATTCCTTTTCTGTTTTCCTCAGATGACGCCACGGATAAAGACTTGTCAGACCTGGTGTCGGAGATGGAGATGATGAAGATGATTGGAAAACACAAAAACATTATCAACCTGCTGGGAGCGTGCACACAGGACGGTGAGACCACAGCGCATTACAGAGGAGATAACTAACACAATATATGAAGTGCTGAAAGTGACCCTGTGCTCTGTGTTGCGTTCAGGGCCTCTGTACGTCCTGGTGGAGTACGCCTCTAAGGGCAACCTGAGGGAGTACCTGCGGGCGAGGCGGCCGCCGGGCATGGACTACTCCTTCGACACCTGTAAGATCCCCGACGAGCAGCTCACCTTCAAAGACCTCGTGTCCTGCGCCTACCAGGTGGCCCGAGGCATGGAGTACCTCGCCTCGCAGAAGGTCAGCCACCGTGACGCTGTGTTTTCTAATGCTGATAGAAAAATGCTGTTTCAGTGAGCTGAGTATCTGTGCCTGGAGGAATGCTAATCCTAAGAAAATACAGAAATTAGAAAGTTTTTTGGTGTCAATCAAAAAAACAATGTATATCTTACACTGCACTGTAACTTTCATATTTATTTTATACCTGTCTTAATCTATTTTAGCTTGTTATAAATTATTTGGTGTATGGTGTTAAATAAGAATGAGTAACAGGTATGGTTAGGGTTAGCCAAAAATGAGGTTTAGGGTTAGCTAAAATGAGAGGAAACATTTCTGAATCACAATGATTTAAACACTTTGAAGGTCGTAACCACGGTTATGAATTTTTTGTTTTAAAGTTCAGAGTTTCAAACAGGAGAAAATTACTGCGCAGATGCTTTAAAAAGAGGCAAAATGTCACAGTTTAAAGTTTCAAGGTTGTTGGTTAGGATGCTGTTTCAGTTGTCAGACAATGGTACACTCCTCCAATTGTAGGAGTGTGTCTGCGTCTGTGCAATTTGTTGTGTGTTTGATGCGTTTCTTCTTCCTCCCTCAGTGTATCCACAGAGACTTGGCAGCCAGAAACGTCCTTGTGACAGAGGACAACATTATGAAGATCGCCGACTTCGGTCTCGCCAGAGATGTGCACAATATAGACTACTACAAAAAGACCACGAACGTGAGTGTCATTCTTGAATACCTCTTTGTCAGAAAGAAAATAGAAATTGCTAATTATTTTAAGCTTTACCTTGCACAAAGAGAAGGGATTGTGAGATCAGGGATATTTTGCCTAGCAATACATATTCTATAGCTCTTACAATAAATAGTGTGTTTGATTTAATATTATTATGTTATAGAAAATGGATTGTCTATCAGAACTTCAATAACTTTAACAAACTTTTAGAGGAATTTATTCTCAATAAAAGGAAAATAAACAAACTTTTGATATATACATTTGATTTCCAAGCATGTAGAGGCCATAAGAGTTCAACTTACCAAGCTGGATGCGTCCAAAACTCTTATATTCTAAAAACTTTAAACCTTGTGAATGAATGTGGTTTATAAGACAGGCGAGCCGAAGTTCAAGGTGTCACGGCAGGACGGAGCCGAACTCTGTGATTTTGGGTCCATGTTTTTGCGTCTGCTCTGTACAGAACGGTTCTGCTGACCGAGCGGTTCTGTTGTGCCTCTGTTGTTGCAGGGTCGTCTCCCCGTGAAATGGATGGCTCCGGAGGCTCTGTTCGACCGGGTCTACACGCACCAGAGCGATGTGTGAGTTTGCACAAACCAGCCGTCACATGCCTCCAGCCCACTCATGTGGAGCTGCTGTACACTGAAGGAATCTGGGTGTTGAAATATCGTGACTGAGCGCGTTAGCATCAAAAGTCTGAGTTTGTGCGTGTGAATATGGAACCATAGCGTTCCCTTACCACAT
Organism: Gymnodraco acuticeps; assembly: GCF_902827175.1. Lineage (NCBI taxonomy): Eukaryota > Metazoa > Chordata > Actinopteri > Perciformes > Bathydraconidae > Gymnodraco > Gymnodraco acuticeps. The sequence goes on from NW_022990966.1 coordinate 3,103,567, forward strand.
ATCTGCTGCTCGCTGTCATCTGCACTCACTTGATAATCCTGAGCTTCTTGTGGCTCCGCATTCCTCACTGCGTTTGTTCTCTAATCTCCCACTGGAGATCAGAGGGAGACAGAAACACAACAGAGCCTCGACAACTTACTGTTGTTTTTGTCAGCGCAAATCCAGAGAACAGAGGCAGATAAGAGGGTCAATGGATTTATCACGTTTGATACGAGTAAATCCAATCCGTGGATGTATCACAAGGTGTTCACTCGGGGTGTTTTTCCGCAGCAATTCAAAGGTAGACAAACTCACCTTTTACAACCTCTGATTGCTCCTGCCAGGAGAATAAAGGCGCGATTAGGAGAGGAGGTCACAAAGTCAATCTGTGTTGCAGGAGCCGAACCCCCCCCCCCCAGCACAGCCATCCAAGCCAAACACGGGCCCCTGTCAACACGGGCTCGCTGTGTGATTACACTAGACTGGGAACAAGCCGAGAGGAGAGTCCGCCCGCTCTGTTGTTTCAGCAGGTCTGCATTGCAGTCAGCCCTGCCGCCAAACCTCCTCCTCCCTTTATACAGTAGTCACTCCGCAACCAGTTTACTCTCACACACCCCGGGGGACCCTGACTTCTGACCTGTGATCGTTTCTACTGAAATATGTTACTCTGAAGCAGACGGCAGACAATTAAAACACATTTAAACTTAAATCTATCACACAATCACAACAATAAGGTTTGTGTACTGCAGCTCTCAGGGCACAATTGGCATCTCAGCTCATGCAGCTTCCCAAGCATTGGCAGCTCTAGAGGCAGAACTTGCTGTAGGAACTCTCAGGGAGCCATTTATTTGGGGAATTTACACTTTATTTGTGCAAAGCAACTGTGCATCCAAAAGTTATGTGCGTCATGCCTTTATGATTCCAATCGAGACACAATTTAGACTCGAGTTCACTTTAAAAATGTAGATACCAGGCTTATTTAAAGTTCTACTATATTCATATATGACCCTAATATACATTTCCTATACAAATGTTTTCCTTCATTTTCAGTCTATTGCTGCCAATGAATAATGAAGTGTTTACATCTTGATTGCCTGTGTTGGAGATTTGGAGGGATAACTGGTCCGCTTTTCAAATCTCCGCGCGTTCCTATGAAGCTGGTTATAATACAGGAAGGAATCCATAGCTACAAAGTAACCGTTAACAATAATCTACTTTAATGGCAATATGACAATGCAATACAATCATTACAATACAACATGATATATTACAGTTATATTGCAATGCTTAAGGAGTAATGCCGGCTTACTCCTGCTCTAGTCCGCATACTGCAGAGCTACTTTCACCCGAGGGCAGCATGTGAAGAAGAGGCCGAACGCCAGGGATCCACCGGATATATACCAGAGTAAGAAGGAGGGGTTTGGTGTTAGGTCAGCTGGTCATCTTTTCAGGTCATCTCATTGGGAGACGCAACGCAGCAGGAAACGCAGCAGGAAACCAAACAGGCTCACTTTACAACAAAAGGTCTCAAGGCCTGCATACCTACACCTCCCCCAAAGAGCAATAAAACCCTGTTTACTCCAACCAGCCCAGAATGTTTATAGCCATTTGTAGTCCTTACATTTATGAAAGGATAAAACAGAGAAATCAATATAAAACACAAACACAGGTATTATTTGAACAGTATTCACTTAACTGCTACTGTTGATAACCACCAGAGAAACCCAAGGGACCTCTCTTAACCTCACAAACACTGCAGCTAGATCTAAGTTGAATGCAAATCAGGACATGCTCTCCCCTTCCCCCATCTTCCTTTGTCCTCAAAAACACATGTCAACAGGCCCCAAATGCAGCTCACAGTTTTACCCAAATTATTCTCATTTTAAGCTTATCCATAGTTTGCTAACATGAATAAATACAAATATAACTCTACAAATCCCCCTTTTTATCTCCTTCTCCAGAGATAAACTTAGACAAGGCATTTTGAAATATACCCACGGTCATTCTTTTCTACTGTGTCCGTAAATCCATCCGAAGCTGGTATTTAGAGTACTTGAAACCTTCATGGAGACCGAACACCACTTTCCATGGCAGTGAAGGAACCATGAGGGGGTAGCTGAGTGCTAGAATCATCAGCCCCCCCCCCCCGGAGGAATAGCCCACAAGGACAGCTAATAGGGAGGGGGAGATGCAGCTTGCCCTTCACGGGTAGAACTGATCAGAGCGAAGTAGACTCCTCTGCTGCCTCGACAAGTTCCCTGTGCCGTCCCGGCTTGCCGTGTCTTTGTCTCCCAATCCGCTGACGGCAGCTTCTGGGCTGCCTGCTAGAGAGATGTCTTCCTCCTCCTCGTTCTCCGGCCCGCTGATGGCGGCTTCCGGGTCGATGCTGTAGAGATGTCTCCAGGGTCCTCCTTCTCCGGCCCGCTGATGATGCCTCCCGGGTCGTCTGCTGTAAGGATGCCTCCAGGGTCCTGCTCCTCCAGTCTGCTGCTTCCGAGTAGTCCACGTCTGCCAGGGCCACGTCCGTCCTGATGTCGTCCCCTGGTCCTAGCAGGTGGTTTCCCCGCCGCACACTGGCTCCCGTGGTACGAGCTGTCCCCCTTTTCTCCCAGGCAGACGGCATAAGAGGTCCGCTGGGTCACTCGGTCGGGGTCGGAGAGCCTGGGGTTGAGCCACTTTGTCCTCGTGCTTCTCGGGTCCCCCTTTTGGCGCCAGTGACCTGTGTGGAGAAATCTGATACAACTCCCTCAAGCCTACGCTCAGCTGTTTTGACCCACTTGGAGCCTCTTGGTGGGGTGTCTTGAAACAACAGCCGTCTGTGAACAGGTTTTCTAAATTAATTGTAGACCTCCTATCTGCCAGTGCAGCTTCAGAATCTTAATACTTGGACTGTGCCAACTAAATAAGAACCTCAACATCTTTAGGTAAACTAAATAACATATTTCAATAGCTCTGAATTTCTGACAAGCATCCGTGTTTATTTTTAAATGAAATCCTATTTAAAATCCAAACATAATATGAACTGCTAATGTTTCTGGCAAAGAAACACACTAATGTTATGGATTCAAAAACAACCAAAATCACGATGCTAACAAAGTGAATGATTTCCTGGTGATACTGCTTCTACCTGTCAGTGCTTAGATATTATCACGCTGAAAAAATGAATACAGAATTCCAACAAACTGTCATCAAATGTCTTTCTATTATAAATTTAGATTAAATGTATATCCCCATAATGACCTAAATAATAAAGTATATGGCTTTTACTCCTTTACCAGGCTAGTTACAGGATGTTGTCTAAATTAAATTCTGTCTCATTACATTACTATGTTTTAGCTTAACTTAACTGTAATATGTTCTTTCTACATTTCAAACCTCAGTTACTCTAATGTCTGTTAAAATATTACAAAATTGTTTCATTATCACAGGTCAACTTCTTCGGTTTCACAGTAGCCCCTTGGCCACTGCTTCTTTGTTACCTGTTATAATTCAAATCAATATTTAGAAACATCTCAACCTTCATCAAACAGTATCTTATCCCCAGATATGGAGCAGGTTAATTACATTCAATGCTCAATCCTTAAAAGAAAAATGTAAATTGTGAATTTTACAGCCATGTTGACATTTATACATTATACTCACTCCCCCCTTTTACACATGAAATCATGTGTAACAAAAGCCTGTAATGGGAGGGGAACAAAAACTGTCAGGTAATTGGTTAGGAACATAACGAACATTATTATCATTATTTCCACAGTGAACACTTCAGTGAAAAGAAGTGTTCCTCTCCGTCCTTCAGGCCTAAAAGAAACAGAATCTTCAGATTGTAGTTTTACATTTGCAAACCGCCAACTCATGTGAGAGGAAAATATCACATGTGCGGTTTCCCCTTTTTGTGGAATTTTTAGGAAACCTCTCGTTTCCCTTGGAGCTCCAAAATAATATGTTAGTCCAAAAACATGCTTGGTTGGTTATTGTTTTAGAATCATGCAGTTACACTGATCACATGCCGGCATTCATTCACACTCACACTGTCTGGTTGTCATGTCAAGTTTGGTCAGGTTCACCCCAGAGTCAGTCATCCACAGTGCCTTGTCAAGTTACACTGTCGGTCAGGGTCAAAGGTCAGTTGGTCTCCGTCTTTTTTGGCCATGTGTCGTGCTCTGCAGAGACTTTGACATTTCAGCATAGGCCAGTATCCTTTGTCTACAAAAATATGTCACGATTTCAACTATAATTTTCAAGATGATTCTCACTTGTCATTGGGACTTCCGCCTCCCACTTTTCCTGAAACTTGGTACAAAACTCACTTCCTTCGAGTACCACTACTAATTAAAATGTCTAATGATCTATTTCAGAAACTTTTGTACAATAACTATTATCTTGAGTCAAAACATTACTAGGATCTGTGTCGCTCTGCATTTCATAGCTCATTATAATTCTGGTCTACTTAAAAAACAATGATAAACTCTTTAGCAGTGTGTGGAACCTTGGGTGTCCGAACATGCAACAATTACTCCCTCCTTTATCAAGGATTTAAAACCGAAGTCTGGTAATAACTATGCCACAATGGTGAAATCAACACTTTAGATTGGAATTTAATATGTGGCTTGGCACTAGCCATTAATACAAACAAAGATTTGTCCTATAGAGTGGTTCCTAAAACTATCCTTATAATGGTGATCAATATTGTAACCAATGAGATCACTACTTTATTCACACGTGAATAAAAATGTCTTAAAGAATGATTTGTTAACATGATGAAAATATTGAAGAATATGGTTCTACTCTGTCAGTGTGTTTTAGGATGATTATCATCTTACTTTAATAGTTTCCTCTTTACTGCTATTTTTAATTTACCAAATGATTAATAAATCTTTCTGTCTTTACGTATTTATGAAGTTAATTCAAGTTATTTAAATGTGCGTTTCGTGAATAAGTGTGTTTATGTGTAACTCACTCATTCCCGTTCTCCTTTCCTCCTCCCCTGGTTTTCTCAAGCCGTGACCCCGGCCTCCTCACTTCTAATCGACCATGCCAACTCCTCTGATTCTGTCTTCTCTTCAGTCCATCAGCTGTTGAATCCATCCGCTGTAACTTTTGTAGGCCGCCATTGGCCCAGTCACATCTGCAGCCCCATCATGCCACTGTTGTTGCACTCCTCCTTTACAGTCTCTCTGCTGTTTTTATGGAGGGCGGATTCTGCTCTCATGTCTATTGTGCCAAATCTCGCAGCGCAGTTTGGAACTTCATGTCCTGTTTGAGGGACCGATGAGAGTATCTCTCTGTATGTCAGCATGCTGGTTTGGTTCTGGATGCCACAGGTGGAGATAGTTCTGGCTGCAGTCTTGATGTAGTCTTGTTGTTGTTGTTGGTTCAGCTCTGGTTCTCTGTCTGTACGATGGAGAAGGAGGAGTCTCCTGTTGGGTTAGGTCTCGTTGTCTGCTTGGAGGGTCGGGATCAAAGCCTTTCTAACTCAGAGGGGGAGTCCAGGTCCCGGTACACATTACCTATAAGAAGTCTAGCACACTGATGTTAAATAAATCCAACCCTTTCCACTCTGTCTCTTTCTAATCATACTATCTGTCTTATTAGCCGCCTGATAGATGATGAAAATTCATTTTTAGCACTGAACATAAACTGATTCCTGTGGTCGCCTCTGAAACGGGCCTGAACCTAAACTGACCCTCAAGATGTCCTTTGTTCACGTCGAGTTCAGTTGCATCGGCGGTTATTCTTAACTCCCAATTCTTTCCTCAGTCCCCTTTATTACCTCTGAATATTGATGTCTCTCTTTCACTCTCGCTGTTTGGATGGAGGACTAGCGAGCCCTCTGGACCGGAGCGTGGAAAATTAGATTAAGTCCACTGGGCTCCTGGAGGAGGGGTCTGATTCTGAGTCAGAGGACTAACGGGCGAACAATAGTACACTGGGTTAATAGACCACTATTATCTGATTAGGAATAATGCAGCAGTTCACTGGAGCTGCTGCCACAAAGACAGACAGAAAGAGAGAGGAGGGCTCGGGTTAGAGGTGCACCATAGCAGCTGGACTGTAACTGTAGATACAGCAGAATAAGTTCCTCTATTCATGCTTTGTGCTCAATTTAGGTCACTGCTTGTAGGTGTTTTTGGAAACACTGTGCTCCTCAAGATACATTATGTTCCCAAAGATTTTTCCAATTTTTTTAAAACTGAGCTTTTAAAACCAAATAAAGATGATTAAATCTCTTTTTCTTAGGAGTGCACTGTCCTTTTGAGCAAGCATGGCCAATTAAGGTACTCAAAAATGGATGATAGCCACGTTTTTACATCCACATTTGGAGACTCAGTGGATTTAATTAAAAACAAGGAGATATGTATGTATGTGTTTTTCACATTACGCTGCAGCTCATACTGGCCCAGTTTCAAAGGATGCTGACAGTGATGTTTTTATTTAACTGATGAAACACCAGCAAGATACATCAAAGCAAATATACTGCTGGTATACTATGAGCTTTTTTCATTTGGTATACAGTTGTAGAGGTGTATTATTTGTATATATTTGTGCAGATTAGCCCTTAATGAATAAAGATGGCAATATTTGATAGCCTTATATATCTTCTTAGACTGTTCCATAGAGCTCCATTGTTTTCCAAAAAGTATTGATAACACATTAGCACTAGGTCACGTATGTTATAACTCACTTTATTTCTGCCTCAATCCCATAATTACCACGTCCTTCTGCACACAATACTCACACGTTCTGAAAATAGTCTCCAACAATATTTTAATTCGTAGTTTGTAATGAAAAATAGAGTAATTAGCAAATTGAGTAACGGCCCGTCCACACAGTGGCGTGCGTTGAAAGCTTCACCATTCACTTTGAATGGGGTGACGTCACTTTTCGCCGAACTGCATTGTGGGAAGCGTAGCGGAGCTTTGCTGGCGTGGCTCGCTGCAAAAGTTGAGCAATGTTCAACTTTTGAAGCCTCGGCAGAAGCGTCAGCCAATCGAATCATATGCCAGTACAAGCTCTAGCCAATCAAACCGCTGCTTGTGTGTCAGGGGCGGGAGATTCATGTGATTGGTTGTTGGTCGAGTTTTAGACACGCCCGCCGGCAAGCTTCAACGCACGCCGCTGTGTGGACGGGCCGTAAGTCATCTCACCTCTGTATCTATTAAAAAAAGGAAAATCTCTATTCTAATTCTTGACAATGATTTTTGACTTCTCCTTTGTTTTGAAGGACGAGTTTCTACAAATATTGTATATTGAGTGCCCGAGACAATAGGAATGTCAACTTCAATCTTAAATTGAGCGCAGTAAACATTATTGAGAATCAATATTTTCCCCCAAACCAGATTCATCTGTTTATCTGGGGAACACACCTCCTGACTGCTTCAGGGCATGAGTGCAGTTTGACCTCTAAATCTGTATTCATCGTGTGTGTGTGTGTTTGTGTATGTGTGTGTTCAGGTGGTCCTATGGGGTGTTGTTGTGGGAGATCTTCACTTTGGGAGGCTCGCCGTACCCCGGTATCCCAGTAGAAGAACTGTTTAAGCTGCTGAAGGAGGGACATCGCATGGACAAACCTGCCAACTGCACGCATGAACTGTAAGTGTTTTTCTGAATTATAGTCAGTTATAGGAAGAAATGTAGCAGGAGGCGGCTTAGTGCAGATAAACCTGACCTGTAAATACCTCAGTGCATTCACGTTAGGAGATTGTATGCATTCTGTACTCATTTATTGTTGTTTACTAGCAACAACTTACCTTCAAAATGTGCAAAAACGTTTAGTACATTTGAATTACCCATGAATTTGAGGTTGGAGACATTAAAATGTCAAATTAAATCTGATTTAAAATACTTAAACATAGCTATTCATTACATAAGTACTTTGAGATCCATCGATCACCATACATCAGCAGCTCATTTTGGTTTCTCCTTATTTCTGTGGCTATCGTAAGATGTCTTATATTACTGTAAACTGCGGTGTCATCTTGCAGCTGGAGAAAATGAAAAATAGTAAAAACCAAAAATGATGAGCCTTTACTTTGCTTCAACCGTAATTACAGAGCATCAGCCTCCAGCTGCAGATCAAGTAGACCTATACGCTGGAAACTGTCCATCTGAGATCAGCCTGTTGTAGATTCATATTTTATATTTAATGGACGCGTTGCAGAGAAACTGAAGCTTGATATTGGTTGTTTCAGGTACATGATCATGAGGGAGTGCTGGCACGCGGTGCCGTCGCAGAGACCGACCTTCAGACAGCTGGTAGAAGATCACGACCGGGTTTTATCCATGACCTCCACCGACGTAAGTCTCTCTGCACAGCGGCTGCTCGCTCACAACAGGAAGGACACAAAATGTACCTGTAGTTTCACCTTGGACCATTGTAACTTTTTCATAAAGCCTCACCTAGCTTCAGACACATTTCTTAACACGTTATATAATTTAAAGTCATAGGTTGTTTAATGCAACTTTATTTACTGCAGTTTGACAGATTTCTCAGTTGTATGACTGGAGTTCAATCTGGAATTAAGTCAAAATGTTATTTCAGGAGTTAAAGGATTAGTAAATTGTAAAACAGCCATATATTCTGGAAATGTGGAAAGGTTTTAGCCCTATAAAAATATGTTTTGAGATCTAAACAAACACTTATTTGGCTTTGATAGCTACAATTCGACGCAAATGTAGTTAATGTGATGGGTTAGCTATTTGCCTAATATCGTATTTGATTGAACTAATTTATTGCGCCAATTTCAACATGAATGTTTTTTTTAATATTTTAGAAAAACTGATAAGAAAGGGATTTTGATAGATGAAGACTTCAACATGTTTTAAACACATGCTCAGCTGTGTCTTTAAAACGGGAGGTTTTTTGTTTAACAGTATTGTGTTATTTAAACAAGTCAGGGTTAAAAAAGAACACATACTGTAGAACAACACTGATGTCAAATAAATATGCAACTTAGTTTAGAAAGAAACACATGGAAATACAATCATAAAACAGTGGTTAGAGTTTAGTATCATGCTCTGTTGAACCCACTAACATTCTAAAGAATACAGGTGATGATACAGAAATATTATTTAATTCCTCGCTTATTTATGTGACCACAGAGAGGATTGACGGTCTAACCTCTGCCCTCTCCTCTGACAGGAGTACCTGGACCTGGCGGTGCCCTTCGAGCAGTACTCGCCCACCTGCCAGGACTCAAACAGCACATGCTCCTCGGGAGACGACTCGGTGTTCGCCCACGAAGCGCTTCCTGAAGAGCCCTGTCTTCCCAAACAGCTCCCCAGCAACGGGGTGATAAGGACATAAAATCTGAGCTTGGAGAGGGGGTTGGACTTTAACCTCCTCTCACAGTTTGCGATTAACCTCTCAGTGACTCCTCGAGATTTGGAAACTCAGCATGCAATACTTCCACAGTGCTTCAGCTCTTCGATTCGTCTTAAATCTTCTTTGACTGAGTTGTCCTCCTCCTCCTCCCCAACAGACTCTTGGAAACATTGAAGGATTATTTTTTGAACCATGTTCTGAAATTATATTTTTGTACTCGGGCCAGTCTTTTCTTACGGACAATCTGTTGGGTGAAACCATTCCGTGCCTACTGGGATAAATAGACCTCCTGAGATTGACTTTTAAAAATGGATATAAGAGGAGGAAGTGAAGGGCATTGGTCAGTGACTGCTTTGCGATCCAGTAGGCGAGGACCTCAGATTTGTATCCCCTCGTCTGCGCGGAGCCCTCAAATCGTGATAAAGGTTTGGGAATCCGTTGACAAGAAACCAGCAAAGCCAGAATCAACTCCACGATGGGACTCTTTCCTCCCAAGACCCTTTTCTATTACAGAAGAGCTCAACAACAGAGAGGATCACATGAGCATGTAACGTGTTTTTCTCATCAATCTGTACAACCTTTTAGCATCCCGACAACAAAAAAAGGTTTTGTGATAATCATGAAACAAATTCCTCATCAAGCGTGAGGTGAAGTTTCAGGGCCATTCAGTAATTAGTAAAATAAGGTTTAGAGTTTGTTTATGTATGTAGAAAAATGATTTATTGTAAATATATAAATGCAAATATGTATCATATTGCTGTTTACAGCCATGTACTTAAAAGACAAAAAATTACATTTTCTTAAAGTATTGTTTTTAGGAAGCAATCTAGAAGACACTGTCATGAAAGTGTAAATCATTTAATCATTTAAAGTGATACAGAAAAGGTTTATTTGAATAATTAACGTGTATATTTGTAAAGATATTTATAGACTTAACATGTGGTTTCTTAAGTTGGAAAGGTCTAGTTTAGGATTTTAGTACTGTACGCAAAGATTTTATTTCTTTTTGTAACTTATTTTACAACAGAACTGCAACGTTTTTTCACAGACTCCTCTGGTTTTAGATCCATCTTTGTTATTATTTTTCTGGGCAGTTTTTGAAAAGAAAATAAGAATGTATAAGAGAAGGGAAGATGGTTATTGGGCGGGAGAGTGATTCGACCGCCAGAGGAGGACTGGGGAACTGAAGGCTCCCGCTGAAGGGCAGCCGGACGTTTCCGCTGAGTTCAGATTCTGATTTGAAAAGTTGACGTTTGCAATATCAAGCAACGATTAGCTCTTGCTGGGCAAGAAATGGCAGCGCTTCAAGATATGTACAGAGAGGCCTTTTAGTACGAATCAAGTACTTTAAGACATTTTGAACACCCACAACAATTTGCTGTGAAACATGAAGAGCCTTCAGAGAACCTCAGCCGCCTTTTAAAGAAAAAATCCTTCGACTAATGTTTCATTTCATTGTAATGTCATTACATTTGAGAATAGACACAACTTTAGTTATAACTGCATTTCCCAGAATGATTTTTAGCTGAAATTTGAAAACATGCAAGTTTTACCCACATTTTTGTAAGAGCCACCAACTACAAAGAAAATTGACCATGACATGGCTCTCCCCGAACCTAATCTGCATTATTGTGCAATGCATTCTGGGATTTTGAGTCCAGTCAGTGGCGCAAACCGTGATCTGTTCCTTTTTGAGAATCACACATAATTGATGATTATCGCTCCTTCTGAGCCTCAACACCACATTCTGACATTGACCTTTAACACCCAAGAATACATTATACGACAAAAAGGACCCAGGAATGCACCTTCACAATTATCTTTTACAGAGTTAAAGCATTTATAGATGGATATTTTTCTTTTAAAGGTAGCTCTGAAGGCTTCAAACTCTTTTATTCTAACGGAAAGGTCACAGGGTGGATTCTAACAAGCTGCATGCGGTGTCAAGGTGCCCTTGAGCAAAACACTTGTGAATTAAAATATCAGCTTGAAGGCAGAGGTGTGAAGCTGTTATGTCCGTTTGTTCGAGAGAAAAAAACCTGCCCATACGCTTGAGATTTTATCGCTGCTCTATAGTATTAATACTGAAATGAAGGCATGCTGTGCGACTTACGAGTCAAACAGCAAAATATATATATATTATATAAACAGTATATATCAGTTTGTTTACCCTGAAGTATGTGGTGGATCCTGAGCTTAGTTTGCAAAAGTGCCAAATTAGTCTTAAAAGTCTATTTCTCCGAGTTCATCAGATCTCTGAACCGAACGCTGCACTGTGGAATGTAGGCGGGCGGAGGTTACATGTGCAGGGAAGGATTGCCAAATGGATATCTCCCCTTCTTTTTATGCAGTCGTTTCTCCAGCTGACCCCAAGAAAGTGAAAGGGTTGAAACGTTTACAGAGTCTGAATTTAGTCACAAAAGGGAAAGCGACGTTTGGAAAAGCAGACATTTGAAGGGTTCAGAAACACGATTCACTCGCTGCTAAATGGAAACGGTGGTAACACTTTACTGTGCAATGGCCTTATTCTAGTGTGTGAACTGAATTTTTGCAGAGACATTTATTGTAATTACCCAACAAGACTGTCTCAGTACTTAATGAAATCCCCACCAATGTTTAAAGTACTTAAAAATCTGTATTTATTTCTATTCCTACACTGGGAGATTTTTAATTTTTAGCACCAATTTATGTGATTTTTCATTGGTTTATGCACAAAAACAAGGCCTTTGTGAAGTGAAAGGTTACACCCAGTTATTGTTATTTCTGTCTTGAGTGCAGTTTTGGCCCAAATCTATGAAGTGCCTGGAATCATTTAGCGAACAAAAAGGAGATTAATTGATTTATTTTGACCATGTTTTGATTGTATCATTTGCAAAATATAAAAAAAGATAAAAGAAGCAGTTCTCTCTGGAAGTAAGTATTAGCCTTTGAAAGACAAAAAGGCACTTGTGTAAAGGTTGGATGGATCTAATGAAACGCTGTTTTGTTTTATTTATTCTTCCATGCTGGGTAAAAGCTTTCCCTATGGTGAAAGTATTTGTTGTTCATAGCTTTTCAGTGTTTTTTCATTAAAGAGCCAGAACATGATGATGAGAGTAGTCTTTTTATCAGATACTGATCAGGCTTTGCTCCTGTCTTCATCTATCCTTTTATTTTATTTTTATTTGGATGCCCTCCTTTGCCTTTTTTTTTATTCTATCAATCTTTCTTTGACTCTGAGCCTCTGTCTCTCTGTTCTTCATTTTTAAAAGGATGTGTTGTTTTTAACATTTGTGTTGTTAATGGCAGCAAAAGTAAAGCACTGTATTTTCCAAAATGCAATATATTCTATCTTTTATAATAGACAAAATCGCAGCCAAGACCTGAAATGATGGACTTTCCTCGAGGTAATTCAAAGCAATTTTCAAACAAATGAAACTTTATCTTAAGCCTTTAAAGGATGTCCTGGCTTATGGATTGTTGCCATCCTATTAAAATCACAAATCTCCAAAGTGGCAGCTTTTTACTAAGGAAGAAGGAAATACAGTTGAATATGAAGCGTAGGTTTTTCCGCATGTCAGACTCATACATGTACATAAATCTGCTTAGAAAACCTGATAAAAGACGTCCCTCATGGCTCCAAAAGAATTGGCTTGTTTTTAAGTTTAATTAAGTAACAAAGTAATACTATTCTAACGTACATCCATGACAAACTAGAACTGAGCCAATTCGTTACTTTTAATAAGGCCAATTTGCCAAAATGTAAAGAAATATGAAATAAAAATCTTCAAGCGTCCGATGGCTTTCCCTTGGCAACTATTCCCAACTGTTGCTAACGATTGAAAGCCAGTGTTGCTAAGATACGGCCAATCAATTCCAATCGGAAGCTTTCTAACATTAGCACTGATTCACACTAGGTATTCGTTTTGATATATGATATTTCGACACCGAAATCGGACAGAAAGAAACAGGATACAGTTGTGTTCTAGAAAATGAAATATGTTAAGCTATATATATAAACATTTCCTTTGAGTTAAGTTGATGCTTAACCAATTTCTAAAACAGAAAATGTGGAGGTTTAATTTTTGAGTCTGGTGCAAATATGTCAGTATTGTGTTGCCCAACAGACAGATGTTAAAAACAACACATTTATTTTATGAGTGAACATGTTTTCTTTGCTATTGAATGATTAAACAGCATGGCCTCAGCAGGGAGCGACTCTTACTGTATGTACAGTCACACATCGGCCTTTACCCACCTGTTGTCTCTACTCTGACTGACTTATTTATTCTCTTTCTGCTCAACAAAAGAAAAAAATCAGGATTGAAAATGAAATTTGGAGGAGAGGGCTGTTATCTCGGCTTCGTTTGGTGTCACAGATATACACCTTTCCTTCCAGGGATATCAACTATTCATATTTCACATGTTTTTATTGGTTTCACACGGTTTTTCATCCCATTTTCATTTTGTCATGCCGTTCTAACCCAACAATGTTAGTGCAGATTAATTTATAGTTTGAAATATGCTTTTACGTTGCTGAGTTAGTTTTATGTAGCTATTTTTGAAAGAACTATAGAGAGGAAATGATTTTCATATACATTTATTTCATTTTGCAATCCACATCAGGTTTTGTCTTTTTTTCCCCCAACCCCACATCATGAATTGTTCGTCCCTCTGAACTCATGTTTCTAACATAGAAAGGTGAAACTAACCATTTGGCATTATGTGAGTTTTTTAGTTGTTGTAATTCATAGCTTCATGCTTGTTTGTTGCAATGTACCTGTTTTGATCATGATGAACGCTCTGTAACATTCCACCACAAAGAACCCTCTGGGCAAACATCTCCCACTGAGGGGAAAAACTACAATTTCACAACTCTCTCTCAGTCTCTCTATCTCTCTCTGTGCCTGACAAACTATGCTGTCACAAGGTTTTCAATAAACATGTTATAATAGCGTTTGCTGTCATTGCTCTGTCTATCACTGAGATGCATGCATTTGGAAAAACAAACAGATCCTGTGACAGAAACAAGTCCAACAAAAACCCAAACACTTTGGTGAAGAAATCTGAAGTTTTTGGAAGTTTATGTAAATGAGATGAAACTCAAATACCACAGAATACACACAACAGTGAGTTTATTTTGCAAAAGTGTCTCGGTTTGTTTCGTCTGAACTATTTGTCAGTGCGGTCGTGGAGTTGGCAGCTTGTTTTCCTTCTACACAAACTAACGGTGGGTGAAAACTGAATACAAACAAGCTTTGGACATGGATGGCACACATGGTAACAAGACTAACTGTCTACGTGCTTGCTGTAATGTGAGACTGCTCTTAGACATTGCACTGCTTGGAGCTAAATGCAAACATGCTAATGTTTAGGGAATACCACATCAACAAAACAACCATTTGTAAATCATTTGTTTACCTCGTGCTACTTTGAATTCTTGAAGAAAACTTAGATTTTCTGCCATGACTTCACAGTAAATAATGGAGATAGGTCCACATATTCCTAGCCTCATTAATCAGAACGTATGCTCTCTACTCTTCAAACACATGCATCTGCGTCATAAACCTTACTGAACTTTCTGAAAACTTTTTTGTTTGTGCAGGTGTTCTATTTGTTTGTATAAATGGTTTCTCTAAAGCGTTAGGGTTACTCATTGATCATTTTGGGAGTGAAGTATTCGTTTAGGTAGGAAAAAAAAACGTTTCCTAATTTCCTAATTTAGTCCAAAGCTAATGTCTTGGACAAATACAAAATGTTTCTGAGGTAGTTCTGACTAGAAGTCGTAAACCAAATGTCCTCAATGTCAACCTCATGGTGATGATATAGTTAACGTCAAGTGATCCCCAAAGATGCTAGGAATCATCATCTGGGGACCGAATTGTCACAGGACTCCAACCAATAGTTTTTGAGATGTTTTGAGTGTGGTATAAAGTTGTGGATGGACCATCCCCAGAGCCATGCAAGTAGTATGACTAAAAATAACCTTGGCTCAAAGGTCAACTTAGTAGTAGAACGTTCAACCGTATCTTTCTCTGGCCGTGCATGTAAACAAAAGGAAGCCACATTAAGGCTTTATTTCCTGTATAAAGACTTTAACTTGCAGCTGAAAGTTGTCTACCTGAACCACGACTGGGCTAAAGGCAACCAGAAAGAACTCCAGAAAAATACTTCCTCTGATCTGCCAAGTATCTTCTTTTAAGTCAAGTATTTTCTTAACTCAGTACTGTAGTCTCATGTGGTGTGTTATGAAAGTCACTTCAAACCAATTTTGTTTGTATCAATCTCTAGGCATTTAGCATACTTGAGTTATATACTGGTTCTCCGTTTCACACACACCTGCCTGCGAATGGCTCATCACTTCCCTCAGCTCTCCTTCCTGCTCATCATATTTCAACTGAAAAATAATTATGCAATTACATGATGATATTCATAAAAGATGCATTGAGGTAAAACCTGAATTGGATTTAGATATAGGTATAGGAGCTATAATTCTAAATAGAGGCAGTATTCTCCTTTAAATTGCAGCAGGAAATGCAGGCGGCACAGATGTTTGCCCCCACTTCCTGTTGATTCTGTCCCACAGTGAACAAATTAGCCTCTCATAGCGTCTTAACTGCTCTTTAATCACGGAAAGTCTTTACCCCTCCGTCTTTGTTTGTTGAGTACAGTTCCACGCCCTCCCTCGCCGCCTCGCTGGCTGCGGCTCAGTAAACGGCTGGTGGGAGGGGAAGGAGCAGGCTGCGGGGAGGGGGTATTTGTGGGGATACTGAAGCCACTCGGGCCCCGGGTGTGAGGGCAAAGCTGGACAGTGACAGAGGGAGAGAGAGGGGGTCTATGTATTCAGGCTTTTGGCCCTCAGCCCGTCTCAAGTGCGTCCTGAGGAGGGGAACATCCTGCCCCTCGTTGGAACTTCCTCGGCCGGCTGAAGTGGTCCATTCATGGAGGTCTTGTGAGGGGGGCTTGTTTTCCCTGCTAAATGGATGTTTCTGTTTCAGAGGTGTTTGCGCTGGTGGACACTTTCCATTCCTCCTCCTTCTCCTCTCTCCTTCCCATTCCCCCTTTTCCTCCTTCTCTTTCCCCCAATTATTCCTCCCCACTCCCCTCTCTGCTTACCATTGGCTGCCGGGCAATCAAACTCCCTCTTTAGGCTGCTGTTCAACCTTAAAACCACCTCTAGCTGACCAGAGGAGGAGGAGCTGGAGAGGAGGAGGTGTGGCTCCACAGTAACTATAAATTGATATGTTAGTGATACACCAAGTTTAGGGGTACTTTCTTCTTGCTGTGTCCTGTCAATTTCTTCAAGAAATGACAACACAGGTTGCTTATAGCAAAGGGCTGCATTTTTTTTTCTTTCACCAATGAAAGCAATGCAAATGTACAATGATGAGAAAACAAACAGAAAACATTTTTAGCAAGCCAAACCTCTGCAAATATGCGTCCTTCAAACATTGCTGAGAACATAAAACCATTTGCAGGTCTTGTTAATGTGTCATACTACAACCCAGTCTCATGACATTTCGTGTTCACCAACACGATTTTTAATCTATTGATTCGTGTTCACCAACACAATTTTCCCCTTTTTTTCGTGTTGCACAGCACGATTTTAAAAGTAATGTATTTCTACTGGTAATGTGTTTCGTGCCTGCAGCAAGTCTTTTTCTCCGGTCGGGTCGTGGAAGACCGGAAGCTGTGGGGTTCATAAAAACATGTTCTTACTCAATATCAAGCCACAATTATTGCTTTTATTTTTAAATCGTATAATTTCGGACTTTTGTTGCCGGTCTGTGAGGAAAATAAATGGGGCTCAGAGCCTCAGGATACTGAAATCTGTATTTTTAAATCTTTTTTTCCTTCTAATTTGTTATTCTTTTCAAAATAACACACTGTTATTTACTCACCAATAACACACAATTATCCTTGCTTTTATTTATTGGTTTAATTCCATAATCTCGGGCTTTTTTGGCGTCCGTCAGGAACTACATTTCAAAATAAAAATAACCGGAAACAGACGTAGGCATTTCGAGCGATTACCCAAGATCCTCAGCTATGGTTTAAGCTCGCTGATTGGATGTTTTAGCCGCAATGCATGCTGGGATTTGGTGTTTATATTATATGAAATCCGGAAAACATTTTAAAATAATACTTAATTCCAAGTGCTCTTGCTTTTCTCTTTGAAAGTCATCACATAACGGCATTGTAATACACGGTCCGGCTGCATTACATATTACCGCCGTAGTTCTTTATTTATAGAGCCCTGATGAGAAGACCTTTGGAAAAACTGAAGAAATGCCGCCGAAACTGAATACTTGACGTGGATCATAAATATATCAACAATTAAACAACATCTTCAATTTCTCTTCACACAATACGTCTCCTTGCAGTATCAACACTAATTCGGCTGACTTTTACATTTGATTTAATTCATAGATAGGTTATATTTAATTTACACCATAACGGTGCACAGCTGATATAAAAGGACTTGTAGTTTTTAAAGATATTACTGATTTTCTTTGAATGTAAGAATGTAAATACTGAGTCTGAAATAGTATAGCAATATGCTGTAAAATTATGTGAAAGCATGAATAAAACTACACATCTTCAGATGTTGTACATACATAAGTGTCCTACACTAATAATACAAAGTTATTATGGCTGTGTGGTACCTTGTGTGCACCGCCTAGTGGTTAAAGCACGATATTGAATTATTGTTTTTGTGTGTTATATTTGATTAAAAAAATATTAAGAGTACATACTTTCATAGGGGGAAAGTAGAAGGTCTGTGATAGAAATATAGAATATAAAAAATCAAGAAGATACTATAAGTGATCTCTACAATAAAAACAGGTTAGTGCAGGATGTACAAAGATATTAATAGGAGGTGCAAAACAAAAAAACGAATTAACCTTTATTTAAACATTAAATAACAGATTAAGGTCTTCTTTTAAATAAGAAAAAAACGTTATATCTATCTACAGATAAATATAAAGCCTGACAAAGTACTTAACGTCTAATATATTGCTTTCCTGCAATGTTAACTATGTTGAAGCACTTATTTTAATATACATATGAATTATACTCTTATGTATGTAGATAGAATAAGAAATGTGCAGAATATGACACTTTAATGGTGGAGGTTGTGAGGAAGCGCACACACTCCCTCACTAACATGTTGGTCTTAACTATTTGTTTGTTACTGATTACTGATAGTGGAATTGTTCCACATAGACATGTAGTAGATGTCACTGTAAATGGTCAATCAGTGAAAGCCCTAGCTGACACTGGTAGTTCACAAACCTTGGTGAAGTCCAGCTTACTTAGCAATGCAATAGCTGATTTTGATGGCAGGGTAAATATCACATGTGTTCATGGTTGTAAAAAAGATTACCCAACTGCAGATGTTATCATTGAGGTTGAAGGGCAACCCTTTATGCTACCTGTTGATGTGCTAGAGCACCTAGCTTATGACGTGATCCTTGGAGATGATTTGCCAATCTTAGACCACTTGGTACAGCAAAACTCACTAGCGTACTCCTATGTAGCTACGCGCTCTATGACTAAGGGGTTAGAACCTTTACCAGATGCAGATGATAGTTTGTGTGAAGGGGGTGATAAGCTTAAGAAAACAAGGCGACAGCGCCGTCAAGAGAAAAACAGAAATCACGATAAGGCTAAATGCCCTGAGCTTACTCTCCCTGTAACTCCCCTCATAGAGCCTCAATGGCAAATCCCAGATAACTTCCGAGAGAGTCAGGAGAATGACCCATCTCTAAAACCTCTATTTTCAAAAGCAGGCAAAGTAGATGGGGAGGAAGATGCACACACAGGGGGGCTGAAAAATCTAATTGGGGATCCCTTCATCATAAAAGACAACCTTTTGTATTTGGCAGACATACAGAAACCTAGGCTAGTCATTCCTAAAGAGTTTCGCCAAGTAATCCTGCATGTGGGTCATACTGTGCCATGGGCTGGGCATCTGGGGCAGGCAAAAACGTATGACCGCATTGCTCAGCGTTTCTATTGGCCAGGATTATACAGAGAGGTAATTGATTACTGTAAAACGTGCCATGAGTGTCAGGTTGTGGCTCCTACCAAACTTTCAAACAGAGCCCCTCTACAAACCATTACCAATAATGAGTGTACCTTATGAAAGAATAGCCATGGATATAATTGGTCCTCTGCCAAAAAGTAGCAAGGGTCACAGGTTTGCCTGGTTATTTGTGACTACGCCACCAGATATCCAGATGTCTATCCATTGCGTTCCATTCAGGTCAAACATATAGTGCAGTGTTTAGTAGAGCTATTCTCTAGAGTGGGCATCCCTAAAGAGGATCTTAACAGATCAAGGTACCAACTTTATGTCCCATCTGATGAAGTCACTGTACTCGCAACTTGGAGTTAAAGGGATCAGAACAACTCCATACCACCCTGAAACTGATGGTCTGGTAGAACGTTTTAATGGTACACTGAAACAAATGTTGAGAAAATGTATTGATGATACTGGCAAAGATTGGGATAAATGGTTGCCGTTCCTTTTGTTTGCATACAGAGAAGTGCCACAGGCTTCAACTGGTTTCTCCCCTTTTGAGTTGTTATATGGCAGACAGGTCAGAGGCCCTTTGGACATGCTGAAGGAGAACTGGGTGGCTGGTGAAGCAGTGGCAACAACAACCAACAGCATCATCTCTTACATTCTGCAGATGAGAGACAAACTGGACAGTTGCAGAGAAACGGTCAAAGAACACATGCATGAAGCTCAACATAAGCAGAAGGTGTGGTACGACAAACGGGCTCGAGAAAGAGAGCTGAAAGCTGGCCAGAAAGTCTTGATACTGCTCCCTACAGGGCCAAGTAAGTTACTAGCCAAGTGGCAAGGCCCTTATACATTAACCCGAAAGGCAGGCCCTGTGACCTATGAAATTCTCTGTCCTGATAAAAGAAAGTTCAAACAGTTGTTGCATGTAAACCTTTTAAAAGAATATCATGACAAGAAAAACCAGAAGGCAGGTAGAGAACATGTTCTGATGATCCAAGATGTCCAGCTGGAAGAAGAGGATGCGTTGGAGGCTGACATGGTGCCGCACAGAGAGAAGTGTAAACCCCAGGCCCCTCCGGAGCATCTGAGTTTGGATCAGGGGCATCAACTGGGTGAGCTTAAACAATCTTTCCCAGCATTGTTCTCAGAAAAACCTGAACGCACTGATGTGATAAAGCATAACATTATACTGAAGGACACTAAACCTGTTCGCCTGAGGCCTTACAGGATTCCTGAAAGAATGATGGAACCACTGAGGAAGGAGGTGGAGTTGATGTTGGACATGGGAGTCATTGAACCATCTAGAAGTGAGTGGTCAAATCCTATAGTGCTTGTTCCTAAGAAAAACACCACTGAACCTCGATTCTGCTCAGACATGAGGAAGCTGAACAGCATTTCCTGTTTTGATTCATACCCTATGCCGCATATTGACGAGCTACTGGAGAAGTTGGGGAAAGCTAAGTACATCACAGCTTTAGACCTCTGTTAAGGTTACTGGCAGGTGCCTCTTGAGCCAGCCTGCAAAGAGTATACAGCTTTTCAGATTCCAGGAATGGGTTTGTTTCATTACACTGTACTACCCTTTGGTCTTCATGGAGCGCCTGCAACCTTTCAAAGATTAATGGACATTGTTCTTAATGATTTTACCAGGTTTGCAGCAGCCTACCTAGATGATGTGGTAATCTACAGTGAATCCTGGGAAGAACATCTGCAGCATCTTAAAGCTGTGTTGGGCAAGATACAGGAAGCCGGGCTGACCCTGAATGCCAACAAGTGTTCCTGGGCTCAAGAGGAGGTGAAATACCTTGGATAACTGGTTAGGACGTGGGCAAGTACGACCACAAGTGGAGAAGGTAAAGGCCATACAGGTAATACCCAGACCCCAGACAAAGAAGCAAGTGAGGTCCTTTTTAGGCCTGGTGGGGTGGTACAGAAGGTTTGTTCCCCACTTTGCTACATTAGCTGCCCCACTTACTGATCTAACAAAAAAATCTCCCACTAAAGTGGCTTGGAATGATGAGTGTGAAAATGCCTTCCAGGCATTAAAGAGGCAGATCTGTCAAGCTCCTGTGTTGCAGAGCCCGGACTTCACAAACAATTTCTTGTGCAAGTTGATGCTCTGTGTTGGACTGAGCAGTGCTAGCCCAAGGAGAGCCCTGGCGAAGAGAAGCCTATACTGTTCCTGAGTAAGAAACTGTTTGACCGGGAAAAAAAAGTACTCTACGGTGGAAAAAGAGGGGACTGGCTATAAAGTGGGCTATAGATTCATTGAAGTATTACCTTCTTGGAAGAGAGTTTGTGTTGCAGACAGACCACAGACCTTTGAAGTGGATGCAATCTAAGCAGCATCAGAATGCAAGGATTCTACGTTGGTGCCTAGCCCTCCAGCCATACCAGTTCACCATACAGTATTGTCCCGGTAAGAACAATCTTATAGGTGACTATCTTTCTCGTTTGCCTGACCTGTGCAAGCCAGAGGGGGAGGAGGTGTGAAATGTGAGGAAGCGCGCACACGCTCCCTCACTAACATGTTGGTCTTAACTATTTGTTTGTTAAGAAAGGTAGTACATGTTTTCTCTGAGTTGTCTTTATTTCAGTTAAAGTTATAAAAAACAGTTTACATAGACAAAACTAATAAAATGCGTCTAAATTCATTTGTCAGTCTGTAAAACACACAAGCACCAAGTAATCACCATTTCCTTTGGTTCAGACCTGGAGGCCATCTTGTCCCAGTGCTCAAAGGGGGAGCACGCCTCCAAAGTACTCCTTATATGTGCCGTATGATTAGGCGGAGTCTTGGTCAGGAAATGTGTAATTTTACTGAGTGTCAATTAGGTTAAAAAACTATCCGTTTTAAGCAAACCTTGTTGTTCTTGAAGGTATAATATTTATGGCGATGCAAAAATGAATTTACTTGAGCCTTTAGGGTTTATTAAAGGTAGACAACAATGTTTAATTTTGTATTTAACCCTTCACTCCGCTTTCAAAAAATACCAGGTTAACCTCTGAATTGTAGTGGAGTAGAATTACAAAGTAGCAATGAGCTGTCATGTGGGTATATATTAATGCTGCGCATTATGGACACAAGCGATTTTCACCCATTTATTAATTATATGTTTTACATTTGATAACACCAATGTGTTTAATACTGGCAACTTCTAATTGTGGGAAAAACGAAAACGTTCAGTAGAGACGTCCCATAGAACATGTTGCGAAACACAATAGCCAGCATGTGTAGTTCTGGGGGGGGGCGTTCAATTCCAGTTTTGGATAGTCTGGCGTGGTTTCGTTCCATTTCAAACAGCTGTTTGACGCTCAGAGTAAACTACGATAGCTGGGGATTATGGGTAGTGTAGTGTCTTCGGCCATCCTAAACTCAGAAATGTTGACAATCGCAATGATGCTCGAAATGTCCCTTATAGGCCTACGTCTGTTTCCGGTTATTTTTATTTTGAAATTCAGTTCCTAACGGACGCCAAAAAAGCCCGAGATTATGGAATTAAACCAATAAATAAAAGCAAGGATAATTGGTGTGTTATTGGTGAGTAAATAACAGTGTGTTATTTTGAAAAGAATAACAAATTAGAAGGAAAAAAAGATTTTAAAATACAGATTTCAGTATTCTGAGGCTCTGAGCCCCATTTATTTTTCCTCACAGATGGCAACAAAAGTCCGAAATTATACGATTTTAAAATAAAAGTAATAATTGTGGCTTGATATTGAGTAAGAACATGTTTTTATGAACCACACAGCTTCCGGTCTTACACGACCCCGACCCGAGAAAAAGACGTGCTGCAGGCACATTACCAGTAGAAATACATTGCTTTTAAAATCGTGCTGTGCAACACGAAAAAAAGGAATCGTGTTGGTGAACACGAATCAATCAGTCGATTAAAAATCGTGTTGGTGAACACAAAATGCCATGAGACTGGGTTTGCATACTAAGCCCCAATGTCCCCGCCGGCGGGTAATTATTTTATTTTTTTTTTCACGACACTGTGTCTCAGACTCTCAGGGGATCTGAATATTTAAGAACCTATTAATGTGTTATACCAGATTAACGGGAATAATCTCAGCTAACTGACGATACGAACCATTTTTACCAAAACAAAACACAAGTCTCATAAGAAGCATCTAAATGACCCCTGAGCGAAAAATGCTAACTTACTTTGGCACAGAACTCAAGATAAAAGTACCCTTATTACTTATCGTAGCTGCACATACAAGATATCCGATTAAAGCTGAGGTTCCACAGATTATTTAGGTATATATATCATCACTGAGTGATCCGAACTCTTGACAGGGGAAGCAAAACACAGACATCACAACACGTACCTTTACGGAGCTTTTACGGGAGATCGTCTCACCCGTAGCTGTCAATCTGATCAAAAGACTGGTTCAATGGCATTAAAACGAGAAAATACGCGGCTGAATCGGTAATCCATAGGTTTGATAATGTTTCTGGGTAATAATCTTTTTTATTTATAATCCATAATTCCATTTTTTATGTAAAAATCGGAGAGTAAAAGTTAGCTGCTAATGTAGCTACCAGAGTTATCGCAGCTTCCGGTCTTGGATATGCGGCAGTCTCACACACACCACATTACCAAATAAGGAGTATGTGGAGTTTCCCTCGATTCCATTGGCTCTGACGGTTAGATAGAGATGTCAATCAGCAAAATCGACCAGGGGGGGCCAGAATATATGGAAAATCCACCCAAATGACCCCAGAAAGTGTTTTTTGTGTGCTAAATCTCTCTAAAAAGGTCACATTTAAACTTGTTTTGCATCAATCTTGATACAGGGTACTTATTATATGTTGTAGTTTGGATTCCTAAAGCTTTTAGTCTACCATCCCATCATTCAAGGGTGGTTTTCACTATAAATCTTCTTTTTTTTTTTGGACGGACACAATAATTTACATTTTTTTACTGTGTTCAATCTGATAATAAAAAACATATATATTGATTCTGACACTTCTACATCCAACTCACAGGTGTAACCTTGCTTTGAGAAAAAAGATTATTAATTTAACCATTTTAGAAGGGAAGATATGGTCATTTTGTTCTGGGAATGTCATTTTCGAGCCTGAGACCTGAAAAACAGGCTCTGGGCTTAACAAGAGAGGATATAAAGCTGGGTAATATACAGTAGGGCCCTTGGAACAGAAACACTGGCTGTCCGTCACCTAAGAGCTGCATCAAAGTTGTATTGGTCCATCATCAGTCCCCTCTTTGTGGGCAGTACTCTGGTTCTCTGTAACAAGTATTATGTACTTACTGTCTTCCCAATGATAGGAACGTAGCGTTGTGAAAGTTGCTAAGTACACTGTGCTGCTGAACTGAAGAGGAAATGAGAAACGGAGGAGCAGAAACTGTCCCCAGAGTCCAGGAGGAGAGATTTCTGGAAGATTCTCAGTCATGCCTCCTGACAGGCCGAGCTGAGGGGCCTCACTCGCTGAAAAGCTCTGCCATTTGTATCGCCGTCTGGCTTCATGTGCTGCCAAAAAGCACTTTAATTGTTTCCCATTCAGTCAAAGCCACAAAGCTGCAAGAGTTCCAGTATATACAAACTATTACCCCCTTTTTTTTTGCAGACAACTGAAAATAATTGCAAGTTTCAGCCTGGCTTTGAAAACGCAGCTTTATGTGTTTTGCACAGTTTAAAGTTATTTTGGTGAGGCAACATTCAGTGGAAAATCAAATATGACTGCTTGTCTCATCATAGAAAATACAATTGGGAGGGATGAAACCCTCTGTAATGGTCACACATGCAGAGCACACAGCACACACGGTGAAATGTGTTCTCTGCATTTAACCCATCTACCAGGAGTCTAGTACTAGGAGCAGTGTGCAGCTATTGTACAGCGCCCGGGGAGCAATGGGAGTGGGGGGGGGGGGGGGGGATGTCAGGGCCGCCTTAATGCACGGGCTGACCTGGGCTGAAGCCCAGGGGCCTACGGAGATCGGGGGCCTATCATGAGCCAATACAAAATTCCAAAAAACTAATTAAATTTTCGGGTGTTTTTTTCAAATTTTTAAATAAACAAAGTCTTGGCTTTCAGAATATGAAACTTTTATTTCCAAAATCACACGATAAATACATTTTTGAAGCTTGTAAAGGGAAGATGACAGCTCGCCTCTCACTTGCCACTCTGCTCTTCCACAGCGCCGCTCCCCCTCCCTCCGCTGAAATTATGAATGTAAGGCGTATAGTAATCATAGATAACACGGCAGGGTCCGTTACAGTTTGTTTTCATCTGATTTCAAATAAACAAAGTCTTGGCTTCAGAATATTAAACTTAAAAAACGCAAAAATACACAAACACACAAACACAACACACCACACGTACACACACACACACACACACACACACACACACACACACACACACACACACACCACACACTCACTCACTCGTGAGCTTCCCCCAGACCAGTAATCCAAACGAAATATTATGCTCTCGCCTCCATACTATTTTGATCATTTGCTCTGCTAATCAATCAGATCGATGGATTCCAGAGATTTTTCTCGAAAATGATGACTCCGTAACAGTCAGTGGGGCACCACTTAACAGCCCAATCAGAATGAGAATATGTTTCACATGTGACTTATTCAAATTGCGAGTGATTGAGTGACGGCAAAACAAATTGTTGAGGGAAAAGGGGTTTCGAGACAAGCAGCTATTATAACAAATGCCGAAGCTTACAGGTTATTTTAAACCTGTAGGCCAGGATGAGGAGGCAAGGACAGATTAGTTCTGTACCGAGCGGCAGCGGTGCCGGCCGCGGGGCTTCGGAGCCAAGTAGGGCCGTCTGGTTCTGATAGCGATGGAGAAGCGGGAGAGGAAAAACAGACAGGAGGGACATTATCTGTTGGAGAAGACGACGAGGACTTGCTACGTGGAGGGGAGCCAACGGCAACCGGACAAATACATGAGGGAGGCCCGATACGTCACTCATCTGGAGGAGAGGACCAGGCGCGCGTAGAGCAGAGTGGAGAAGTGCGATCACAGAGCCTGCCGAGGCTATAAATGACTTTGATTTGTTGTTTAAATAGGGGGGCCTACAAAACAGCCCCAGGGCCTGATGGCAGGTTAAGGCGGCTGGATGTCCGGTGCCTTGCTCAAGGGCAACCACAGCAGGGCAGGAGGTGAACTGGGACCTCTCCGAGTAGCAGTCCACACTCCATATTTTTAGGTCTGGTCGGGGACTTGAACCGGCGACCCTACGGCTCACAGTCCAAGCCCCTACTGACTGCAGCCACTGCTGGACCGTGTGTGTGTGTGTGTGTGTGTGTGTGTGTGTGGTGTGTGTGTGTGTGTGTGTGTGTGTGTGTGTGTGTGTGTGTGTGTGTGTGTGTGTGTGTGTGTGTGTGTGTGTGTGTGTGTGTGTGTGTGTGTGTGTGTGTGTGTGTGTGTGTGTGTGTGTGTGTGTGTGTGCGTGCGTGCGTGCGTGTGCGTGTGCGTGTGCGCGTGTGTGTGTGTGTGTGTGTGTGTTTCCTGAAAACTGGACCTTGGTATGTTGTGACTGTAAGTGTGCCAAATCAGCGATTAACTGCGCTCCCTCTGAGACAGGCGTGTAGCCGAGTGACGTTCAGGAACAGGTGTGTGTAAAACAATCCGGTTTTCAGCGCTCCTTGGAGAGCCCAAGTCCCAATGAGCAGCAGGAATAGACCTGATGATAGTTTAGGGACCAACATAGGTTTGTTTGCTTGCTTAGGTTGTGGATGCCCCTCTGACAGCGGGGGTCTTCTCGGGTGTTTGTCAGAGGAAGCAACAGTTGGTTTTCGATTATATTCTTGATCAATCATTTTCTTTCTTAAAAACAAAACAAAAATATTACCATGTGATGTTTTGCAAATAATGAAGTTCAGTTAAAGGTTATTTAAATTAGGATGAGCCCTCTACAGAACATAATAACATAATGAGGACAATAACAAAAGAAAACAAAGGAAAAAATACTGCATCGACAGGAAGTCCATTTATGGAGTAAAGAGTCCCGTCCATGGTGTTTGATTGACAGGTGGTACTTTCACTATGAGGGTTATTATCAGCTTACTGGAGACAAAATGCTAAGTAGAAATAATTAACATAAAAAGTATACGTCTCTTAGCCTTGTCTTTTTGTAACAATGTAGAAAGATGGATAATGTATGCTAAACTACAAAATTGTCATTATAATCCACATCTTTCGCTTTGTGTTAACAGCGGGTTTCCACTATAACTGATTTCACAGCGTTTGTATTTCTAGACACCAGAAGTAGCTCATAAGACTCTTTGACTCTGCAGCCAAGAGCAGATCACTGTCAAACCTTTGGACTTCTGGAGCAAGTGGACCTGAACCCACTGTAAAAATCAGTTTCACACCACCTAAAACAGTTCTTTGCATCAGCACATTACTGATATAGAATAATACACTTGGGGAGATGGTTAAGTGGGTTTTTCAGGTAACTCAGTATTTTCTTTATACCGGGTTAATACTGTAATATTTAACCTGCAGGCAAATTATCAAACGGTCTATGTGCAACAGTAGAATCAAGACAAAGTTAAAATAGTCAAAAAGGCTCTGTTGAGCTGAAGAGATTTCGGTCAACAATCAGTGGGTTTGGCATTTCAAGGAACTAGTCATTTGACTAATCTGTAATGTACATTAATGTAATGTGACTAGCACATGTTTTCTGCCCCTGTGTGAGAGGAAATCATTTTCCATACTAGCAGGTGGTGAAGCCTTCTGTGTGTGCCCTCTGACCTATAGTCGTTGCTATAGTGCTTGTGTTTCGTACTTCTGTTTCTCTTCTTGTGCCCTTAGTTTCTTAAGCCGCACAGCCAATCAGCGTGATTTCTCTCACCAACGGGCTACGCTGCCAATTCAACATGCTCTGTCCGCCGGAAAAAAACCCGCTGATAAGGGATTGTGTTTAGTCGGGACACATCACAAAAACTAAGGGGCATTGGCACTTGTCTGATGTTTCAAGGCTTTAAGTTACAATTTCTAAATAAGATGTCAAGAACTCATAATCTCCTTGCCAAATACTGTGTAAATTGTCCGTGTGTGACAGGTTGTTGGTTCCAGAAAGTTACAGAAATGTACTCCCACTTATTTCCAACACCAACAAAGTGTAGGGGACGGGGTCATTATACTTTAAGCATGTGATCTGACAATCCCTTTACTTGGAGCATAATGACCCACTCAAGCAGCAAACCCAACATTTGGTGCTTGAAAGCAGCCCCTTGAATCATTAGAGAGCTCTGTTTGACCTCAGTCTGTGCTGCAGGAGTGTGTCTGCTGCTTTTCTCTCCGTCCTCGTCCTCCTCTGAGAGATTAGGAATACCATTGACGGCCAGGACTCCCTCTGCCATTCCCATTTATGGAACATCTGTTCCATCTCCCTGACCTTGTCTCTAATTGCTGGATTAGAGGGTGACGGGAAGGCCCTGGTTGTTGAGAGTCGTCTCTGAGCTGTTTTGACATGTTCACCCATGATGTGCGATCATGAGGGAAAAATGTTAGTGTGGGTCATGATATGTCGATGTTCAATAGCATTTTGCAGGATGATTCAAAGCTGAGGAGTGTGTTTACAATTCCCTCTGGTGGTTTTCTGATGCTGTCCCAAGGGATTTACAGAGACAGGTCATGCATAACTCTTTGTCTGCAGTGTGAGCTATGAGGGTCTTGCAATTACATGTCATTTCCATCTATAGTATTTCACACAAAATGACATATGCTTTAAGCTACTTAAGGCTTTTTTCACAGCACAGCACAGCACCCAGCAGCAGATGCGTGGGAGCAGTTTACTAACCACAAATATTCAAGATATGCAATAAATGCAATCAGGGATCAAAACTGGGAAAACGTAACATTTGCAATCATTCGAATACATTAATATGAATGCCAAACACAATTGGGCTGTAACAAAACTATAGTTAACATCTTGTATTTTCTTGTTGCTGCAGCTACAGTGGCTCGTTAAGAAATGATTGGATAACGAGAATCTGGTTCCTTTCAGTACTCATTTCAAATGCCATAGATATTCCTGGAAGCCAAATAACATTTAAAATAGTATATGTTTTGTTACACTACTAAAAAGGATTTCTGCCTCTGTCTCAGTCTGTGCTTCCTTGAATTTTTGAAAAAGCATGATTTTTCTCACATCAAATCAAATCAAGTTTTATTTATATAGCACATTTTTAAACGATCTTTGGTCAAGCCAAAGTGCTGTACATATAATAAAAAAATAACCTACAGTGAAGACACTTTACAGCAAATACAACAACACAGTTTGTGCTGAATATCAGTATGAGAAAACGACACCCTCTGTCCTTAGACCCTCACATCGTACAAGGAAAAACTTCCGGAACTCCCAAAAATGGGAGAAACCTCAGGGAGAGCAACAGAGGAGGGATCCCTCTCCCAGGACGGACAGACGTGCAATAGATGCCGTGTGCAAATCGAAGAGATAATACATTTTACAGCGTAGGTAGACCAAAATGTTTGGAAATGCATGTGTCTGTAATAAGAAGATGAATCCACGAAGATGCCAAAAACAATCCTGTGGGAGCCATCAGGGAAGCAGCATGACGAGACCCAGGCAGGACCGCAGAGACAGGCCCAGCCATGACCCGAAGTCCACGACTTAATCCAGAACCACAGGATAGGGGATCCAGGGCACAGGACCACAGCAAACATGACCAGCCTCGACTCCGGATCCCGGCGTAGATATAGACACAAAACAAGAACATTTGGGGGAGGCTGGGTTAATCGGAACATGAGAATACACAGACACAGACAGACAGAAGGAAGAACTCCCTTAGGATAGGTTGAGGGAAAAGGGAAGCAAGTAAGAGAGTAAGAAACAGAGGTGAAGAGGCACACGCAGGGAACAAGCCTTAGTTGGAATTGATGAGAGGTAAGGAGGTAAACTGTGAATACGGTCATAACACTCCCCGGCTGGAATAAGCCACTCTGCAAACCTGTTTCCCTCTAATAAAACCTTGAGAGGTCAGAGAGGGAAAAGGTTTTGGATAAAGAGAGGATAGAAAGAATAGATTACAGGAGTAGAGAGTATGAGAAGTAGAGAGAGAAAAGATTTAGAAGAATGAGTTGTAGTAATAACCTTAGATCCAAGTTTTTAGGATTTAAGTGAAAGAGCAAGAACCAAAATGTAGGTGAAGAGGCACAGCGTATCTACGTCAATGCACTCTTATTAGATTATTTTATCAGCTATAAGCTTTATCAAAAGGAAGGTCTTAAGCGTACTCTTAAAACGGATAGGCTGTCGGCCGCCCGAACACAAACTGGAAGCTGATTCCACAAAAGTGGAGATTGATAAGAAAAGGCTAAAAGACCAGAGAGAAGAAGTGAGTTTTAAGTGTTGATTTAAAAACCCCTAGGGTCTCGGCCGACCTCACACGGAGGGACAGAGTGTTCCAGAGCCTAGGGCCCGCTGCTGCAAAAGCTCGGTGCCCTCGGGTTTTAAGGCCTGGTCTTGGGGCACTACCAGCAGCAGCGGGTCAGCCGACCTTAAGGCTCTGGCTGGGGTGTAGCGATGCAGGAGTTCGGCTATATAGGCAGGAGCCAGCCCATTTAGGGCTTTGAAAACAAATAAAAGGAGTTTAAAATCAATTCTGAACCGAACTGGAAGCCAGTGTAATGAGGCCAGAATTGGGGTGATGTGGTCACGCTTTTTATGGCCAGTGAGAAGACATGCTGCTGCGTTCTGCACTAGCTGCAGGTGTCTAATTGAGGCCTGGTCCATACCCACGTATAGAGCGTTGCAGTAATCCAGTCTCGATGTAACAAAGGCATTAATAACCCTTTCTAGGTCTTTAAAAGATAAAAACGACTTGGTCTTGGCCAATAGTCGTATTTAAAAAAAAAAGCAGGTCTTGACTACTGTGCTGACCTGCTTATCAAATTTAAAATCGCTAGTGAAGGTCACTCCAAGGTTCGTGACAGAGGGGAGGATGTTTTTATTGAGGGAGCCCAGAATATCAACCAGGGAGGCAGAGGTTGGGGTCCAAAAAAGATGACCGCAGTCCATCAACTGCAGTAGTGAGTTGACATTTTGATTGAGAGGCAAATAGATCTGTACATCATCAGCGTAACAATGGAAGGGGATATTGTGTTTTGTGAGGATTGAACCTAGGGGCAGTATGTACAGTAGAAAAAGGATGGGGCCCAGAATCGAGCCTTGGGAACCCCCACAGAGGGGCTTTAGCAAAGGAGAAGGCACCTAGCTGCACTGAGAAGCTACGGTCTGTCAGGTAGGACCTGAACCATGCCAAGGACAGAGCCTGTGGATGCCTGTGGACTGTTCAAGCCGTGACAACAGGATGCTATGGTCCACAGTGTCGAAGGCAGCAGGTCAGGTCTAACAGCTACCAGGACAGCTGGGCTACCTGAGTCTGGCGGCTAGGAAGCAGATCATTAAAAACTCTTAAAAGGGCTGTTTCAGTGCTGTGCATGGGTTTTGAAGCCAGACTGAAACTTTTCGTGGATGCCATGCGTGGTTAAGAACGACTGTAGCTGGGGCATAGACTACTCGCTCCAGGACTTAAGATAAAAAAGGTAGCTGGGAGATGGGCCTAAAATTTGCGAGAATGGAGGGGTTCGATATTTTTTCTTTGTGTGTAGTGGGCTGCACCACGGCATGTTGAAGGCAGCTGGACACATTCCTGAGCTAAGAGAGGTATTTATAAGTAATAAAACACTTGCTCCCAACTGATTCGAAACATCTCTGAGAAGGCGAGAGAGGGAATGCTGTCTGAGGTGCAGTTTATCGGCCGCAGGTGCTTGACTACCTCCGAGGAGAGAAGAGAGGGATACAGGCTCAAAGGTGGTCGAGGACGGCAGGGCACAGAAAAGGAGCAGAATCTGGGTTAGCATTA
The DNA here is from genome assembly GCF_902827175.1 of Gymnodraco acuticeps. NCBI lineage: Eukaryota > Metazoa > Chordata > Actinopteri > Perciformes > Bathydraconidae > Gymnodraco > Gymnodraco acuticeps. Next base: position 3,135,774 of record NW_022990966.1, read on the forward strand.
GTGTGGGCCTAGCCTATAAGAGCAGATTTAAGAAATGTATTACAGAGAGTAGTCAATGGCACAATTGGAGAAGCATCACAGGGATTAATGATCGAGTTGAGGACATTAAAAAGAACCTGAGGTTTTATGGCTGTTTTTGGAGATTAACAGAGAATGTGCTCTGTTTTGGCTGCTTTGACTGTCGGTTCTGGTAGTCGGAAAGGCAAGCACGAAGGATTTCTAAGGAGACATGGAGTTTATCCCTTTTTCCACTTTTCTCTCTGCACGCCTGCAGGTGCTTCTACTGTAAGAGCGCGAGTACAGTCATTAAGTCACAGCTCTGAGAGAACTATGGTGCGTCTAAGCGTAAAAGGAGCAACGGAGTCCAGTATTAGGGTACATGTCGAGTCAAACAATGGAGATAAGCTCATCCGCACTAAGAGCACAGTTCACCTCTAATTTACAGATCAGAGAAGTATTAAAAACATCTGAAAACTGTGAGGCAGTCAAGGGATTAAATGAACGCAGACGACGCGCAGGGGCACACAATTCGACTCCTGCGGAAGGGATCGAGGTTGTAAACAGAACCGGTAAATAGTCTGAGACAGATTTCATCCACAGAGACAGACAGTCCAAACAATAATACTAAATCTAAGGTGTGTCCTTTTTCATGTGTTGGGCCAGTCACAGACTGAATGAGACCGAAAGAATCGCGGAGATATAAAAAGTCCCTAACCAGAGGTTTGGACTCGCAGCACACATGGACGTTAAAGTCTCCGCAAATCAAAACACGATCATATTTCACCATGATCCCGGTCAGAAAGTGAGAAAAGTCAGTGATGAAATCCTTATTGCACTTTGGCGGACGATACACGACTGCGCAGAGCACAGGCGAGGCCGGGTTCAGTTAAAAAAGCTGCAACTCAAAGCTAGCATAGCTACACTGAACAAAAATATAAATGCAACACTTTTGTTTTTGCTCCCATTTTTCATGAGATGAACTCAAAGATCTAAAACATTTCTATATACACAAATAACCATTTCTCTCAACTATTGTTCACAAATCTGAAAAAATCTGTGATAGTGAGCACTTCTCCTTTGCCGAGATAATCCATCCCACCTCACAGGTGTGGCATATCAAGATGCTGATTAGACAGCATGATTATTGCACAGGTGTGCCTTAGGCTGGCCACAATAAAAGGCCACTCTAAAATGTTCAGTTTTATCACACAGCACAATGCCACAGATGTCGCAAGTTTTGAGGGAGCGTGCAATTGGCATGCTGACAGCAGGAATGTCCACCAGAGCTGTTGCCCGTGAATTGAATGTTCATTTCTCTACCATAAGCCGTCTCCAAAGGCGTTTCAGAGAATTTGGCAGTACAATCCAACCGGCCTCACAACCGCAGACCACGTGTAACCACACCAGCCCAGGACCTCCCACATCCAGCATGTTCACCTCCAGGATCGTCTGAGACCAGCCACTCAGGACATCTGCTGCAACAATCGGTTTGCATACTCAAAGAATTTCTGCACAAACTGTCAGAAACCGTCTCAGGGAAGCTCATCTGCATGCTCGTCGTCCTCATCGGGGTCTCGACCTGACGCCGGTTTCGTCGTCGTAACCGACTTGAGTGGGCAAATGCTCACATTCGATGGCGTCTGGCACGTTGGAGAGGTGTTCTCTTCACGGATGAATCCCGGTTTTCACTGTTCAGGGGCAGATGGCAGACAGCGTGTGTGGCGTCGTGTGGGTGAGCGGTTTTCTGATGTCAATGTTGTGAATCGAGTGGCCCATGGTGGTGGTGGGGTTATGGTATGGGCGAGGCGTATGTTATGGACGACGAACACAGGTGCATTTTATTGATGGCATTGTGAATGCACAGAGATACCGTTGACGAGATCCTGAGGCCCATTGTTGTGCCATTCATCCACGACCATCACCTCATGTTGCAGCATGATAATGCACGGCCCCATGTTGCAAGGATCTGTACACAATTCCTGGAGTCTGAGAACATCCCAGTTCTTGCATGGCCAGCATACTCACCGGACATGTCACCCATTGAGCATGTTTGGGATGCTCTGGATCGGCGTATACGACAGCGTGTTCCAGTTCCTGCCAATATCCAGCAACTTCGCACAGCCATTGAAGAGGAGTGGACCAACATTCCACAGGCCACAATCAACAACCTGATCAACTCTATGCGAAGGAGATGTGTTGCACTGCGTGAGGCAAATGGTGGTCACACCAGATACTGACTGGTTTTCGGACCCCCCCAGACCCCCCCAATAAAGCAAAACTGCACGTTTCAGAGTGGCCTTTTATTTTGTGGCCAGCCTAAGGCACACCTGTGCAATAATCATGCTGTCTAATCAGCATCTTGATATGCCACACCTGTGAGGTGGGATGGATTATCTCGGCAAAGGAGAAGTGCTCACTCTCACAGATTTGTTCTGATTTGTGAACAATATTTGAGAGAAATGGTTATTTTGTGTATATAGAAAATGTTTTAGATCTTTGAGTTCATCTCATGAAAAATGGGAGCAAAAACAAAAGTGTTGCATTTATATTTTTGTTCAGTGTAGTTACAGGGTGAAGTAATCGGCATTGGAGACTAGCTCTAAACACTGATGCTATGCCCCCACAGCACGGCCGGAGGCACGGGGGGAGCTGAAGAAAGTACAGTCGGGAGGAAGAAGTTCAGAAACGGTCTATACTCGCCAGCGTGGACCCAGGTCTCCGTCAGGAACATTAAATCCAGATCACGAGAGGTGAAGAAGTCATTTAACAGGAACGTCTTGTTTGCTATTGACCTAGCGTTTAGCAAGGCCATGCAAAGTTTTCTCTCCGGGCTGGCCGAAGGTTGTAGTGCGTCTCAGCTGACGAAGATGTGCGTGTTGAACGCCGCGCGGGCCGGGAGCAGTCAGTCGGGCAGGAGGAGCTGCCAGCGAGCCCAGCAGAGGCCGCAACTCCGGAGAGGACAGGGCGAATCCCACCGAACCCTCGGATGGCGTGCAGCGGGAGGGCCATGACATCTGATGCGTGGATAATTCCCAGAAGAAGCCGTCAGATGTGCTTTTTGATGGACAAGCACACCACCACGCTTTCTCCGTCGTCTAAAGCGCTTTCGGTGAGGCAGGATGCAGGGCAACCGGCGCAGGTAAGTGGGAATATCCGACAGTAGGCTAGAGGGGGGGACTCGATTTACGGTTGCCAGATCAGATGTAGGTTTGGGCAGCAGTATAAACTCCAGTGAGGGTCTGAGGTGGAGGAGAGCTTGGCGATCATAGACGAGCAGAGACATTTTGACATACATAGAACAAAAGCAGGATAGCTAAAGGCAGAGAGCTGAGGGAGCGGCATGCCGACGCAGTCCACATGCCTTACAAAACCTTACTACTTAATACTATTTGAAGTATTTAAGTAATTCCTAAGAAGTCCTATTATGCTCATTTTCAGTTTAATGGTACATGTTACAAAATAAAAAATGAAAATGTTATACTTCTACCAACATCACATAGCTGAGGGCCCATGTTCCTGTGAGTCAACCAGATAGTTTCCAATGCTGACCTATTATAAATTCAAACCAGCTCAATTGACCTAAAGCTAGCTAGGTTGGTGGAGTTTAACTTTAATTGGGTTATTACTGTACATGTTTTCAATTATTGCTATTGCTAAGTTAAGGTAAAGTAATTAATGACTCAGATTTTATAGCAACAACTTTCAGCCTTTTGAGGCTGTACTCAGTAGTGAGAAATGTGGCAACAACCAAACCCTGACTAAAGTGGTGGGAGTAATAGTTTCCCAACATGTGGCACCCAGCTCAAACGAAAACCTGAAAAACAAGATCACAACAACAAACCGAGTGAACTTGCAGGTTGATTGATAGATAAGAAAGGAACATTTAAAGCTGCAGGTTATCTGGAAAAGAATGTGATTTTTGTCTTGTATAAATGCTTCACAAATTGCACGAGACTCAAAGGCATCATTGTTTAGTTTATTTGCCGTGAAATTAGGAGTTATTAAAGCTGGGGAAAATGGTTCCACATGTGAAACCATCCTCCAACTCACGTTCAAGGTAAACAACAAAAGAAAGGCAGCTCAGTTTCATTTTCTCTCTCCTCCGTGTTTCATTTGTATAACCTCTAGCTCGTCACAGGTAGCCCCACTGAGAAACAAATCTCGTCTGACCTAGAAAAAAGCATCAATGACAAACTTAACAAATACACCAGCAACAATACATCTCTTTCTTTCCTCACTTGTCACAGTTCTGTTTGACCTTGCAGAGAGTTTTTTGATCATGAGCATAAACACACACACATTCACACACAGAAACACACTCCTTTTTATCCTTTGTCATCCAGAATTGAACATGACTGATGAGACCGAGGTAACACAATGCTACCGGTGAGGAATTTAAAGCGAGCCTGTGAAACTTAGCTGCTACCGTCAAGACAGATCTCATGCGGCCCGTGTACACAGGGGCAGAAGGTGTGAACAGGAAGTTCACGGCCGCCACAGATTGAGACCAACGGTATTTTCAAAGCGGCTGACGCACGATGATGTCATCAGGTTAAATCACATCCTTGGCGTTGTTGATTGACATGTGGGATACATATTTGACACAAAACTAAAAAGCAAAAAGTGGAAAAGAAGGCATCGTCGTTTTAAATCAACATCCTCGCCTTTGTGACAGAATAGATTAATGACAGCAGAAATGTGATGATTTGTGATCGTTATCAGATAATCTTCTTTATACATCATAACTGTGTGACTGTAAGCATTGGAAAGAGAAAAGTTATGCATGTTTTAAAACATTCAAATACTGATTTCAGTCAAAATGGTGTGATAATAGGTTAAAATTATAAATAATAAAACTGACTTGAAATATACTTAAAATGTAACAATGGTAACATTTCTCAAATTGTATCCCATCATTTGAAATGACTAAACTACTAGTTTAACTTTCTAGTTATGGCTTACTTTAACAATTTTATAAAATAATACATAGAGGTTTTGAATGACTATATCCTAATTTGTACATGCAGTAGTATATAAAAATAAGAAATGCATAAGAACAATTCTCATAAGATTGACAATCATTTAAATTTGACTCCCCGTGATTGTATTTTATTTGACGATCATGCTTACCTTTTTAAGAATATTATTTCGTAGTGAGCAAACACTGAAACAGATTTAATTATCGCCCCCTGTAGTTTCCACAATGCTGCCATCAGCCAGTCTCCTGTAAGCATGATGAAACACTCTTATTACTGTTGCAAAATAAAAGCACAGCTCATATATTTTTCAGAACTGCAGCCAAGATGTCCGGCTTTTACAAATGTGAATCATATATATCAGCTTTTTGCATCACTTCTTTTAAATCTTGACTTGCAAAACTTTACTCTTGGTGCATTTGAATTAACAGAACCCTTGAATAAACATGTCACTTTTTGACTGGTTCATTTAAATAACAGTCAAGCCAGACGGGGTCAAAAATGAGGGCACAAGGTGTGATTATGTGTTGCCATTTAAAAAATATAAATTATTCAAAAAGGGAATCCCTACTCAACTTTGACATATATACCAGTCTGTGATAAGACAAATAGTCACAATACGATATGTTCAAATTATTAAATAGTTTCACTTGTTTTTTAACTCAGAAAACAGTACAATTTCATATACAGTAAATACGGTCTTTTGGTCCTAAATTCCAAAACAAAGGGAAACATGTATGGTAATGGCTTGGACTGAAGCAAAACTAAAGGTGTAACACAAAATTGATTGACATTTTATACTTTATGCTTTAAATAACAGTCAAGCCAGACGGGGTCACAAATGACCCCAGAGGGCACAAGGTGTGATTATGTGTTGCCATTAAAAAATATAAAATTATTCAAAAATGGCATCCTTACTAAACTTTGACCTATCAGTCTGTGATAAGACAAATAGTCACAACACAATATGGTCAAATTAATTAATTGTTTCACTTATTTTTTAAATCAGAAAATTGTATAATTTCATATAAATAAGGGTGTATCGGCCCTAAATTCCAAAACTAAGGGAAAAATGTGTGGTAATGGGTTGTACTGAAGTAGAACTAAAGGTGTAACACAACATTGATTACATTTGATACTTTATGCTTTAAATATGGGCACAAGGTGCATAGTAATCGGGAGGACATTACGAGGGTTAAGAGATACAGATCAAGATTATTAACTGAACAGTACATTTACACAAGATCTGTTCTCTACCCAAACAGTTACTGCCAACTAAAGCCAAGTGTTCGGTCTTGTTTTAACTTTTCCTTTTGCCTAAATGCTTGTAAAAGTACTTGTTCTTCCACTTTAGTGTGCAAAATTATCATGCTTTTGTAGGCATAGAGGGATTTTATGTGAGATGATTTTACAATAGAGTAATGGATAATATGGGCATTTAAACTTCAGATACCTTGTTCCTGTAGCACAGCCATCCAGGGAGCACTAGAGAAGAAAATGATTTATGTCATCGGCCTATAGTTAGTACCTATAAGGATGAGTTTGATACAGTCGCTGTTAATGCCTTTTGATAGCCAGGACCAGAATACATAATCAAATCTAACCTGAGCCACAAAATAAATGAATACAGAATACAGTAGAGCCATCCTGCTGTTCATTCAGGTTAAAATGTCAGACCTTTAATTGAACCTTCCATCCTGTGGGATTGAAAAAGTGAATAGAATATTCGTGTCTGCTCCGAGTCTTCTTCTAAAAGTCTTCACTATGAAATATCTGAAAGGAGTCTGCTGCCAGCTCCCTGTGTAACTGAGGCTTCCTCTAATAGCCTACAGGGGAAATAAATGAGGATTCCCACCTCCGCAGCGGTACTGCTCGCTTACAATGCTGTTTTATTGACATCCAAATCTACCTATGACCCATAATTAAATTATAAGCTTGGTAAGGTTATTCAGAACTGTGACTTGTATACGCATCGATCCAAACCGGGCTGCTTCTGTGCATGTAAATGAAATATCTCAGCATTTATTGTTTTTTATTCAAAGCAAGGGCAATATATCTGTAATAAATTAAAGTATTATTCACTGAAAAGCTCCTTCACTTGTCCCTGAGACATACAAATTGTGAGTAACCCAGTTAAGGAGTGCACAGGGTGCGCATGTAAACATATCTGCTGTCTCCGGTGCTGTCAGCGTGTGATGGATGAGCTGTGAGGGAGATTAAACGCTGCTCAGTGTGCAGTGACAGGTGAGTCCGGCGGCTCTCTGCTCCACGCTGCATTTCTATCTGTCTCCAGACGGCACGAGGCCCCTTTGTCAGGAGCCGCACTACAAAGCCCCTTCAGGTCTCCATTGTTCTCTGCGATCAATGTGGAGTTACAGGGTTGGAAAGCACTGTGAGAGGAGTTCTATTAAAATGATGTTAAAAAAGTATGGTTGAGTGCTTTTATAGCTATAGTTAGAGGTTATCTGTTACAATAACTAATTACATGTAAACATAATTTCATTATCACTATATGAAGGTAATGTAACATGGTTAATTTCCGTTTAATACCATGAGCTTGTCTCCATTTTACATTATGTTACATTTAGTCTACATTGTCCATTGGCTGTAACATTGTTAATTTCCCCCTGTCGAATAAAGGACTTCTGACGCTGGTTAGTTTGGGATTACTTCAATATCAAATGTGCAAATAAAGACAAGAGAAAATAAAAGATATATCAATAAGATGGGCATTATTTAAGTGTCTGATGTAATACAAAAGAACAATGTTACCCTAACCCCAACCCTTACAAAATGAGAAACCAAGATGTTGTATCTGCTAAGTGTTTATTTCTAAATTAAGAAAAATCTATCTTTCATTAAGCATATTAAGGCAATAGTCTATAGACCAACAATGAAAGTGCATAATGCATGACAAAAAAAAAGGAGGGGGCTGAGCTCATGCGGGACCTGGCAACTACTGTCTAAACTAAATACTGCCGTGATGAAACGCCATATCAAGGATTATAAAGGATTATTTCTGAAACAGTATGGAGCTCAAAGGCTTTCTCTCTTACCGGTTACACCACAAGGTGAGTTCCTTTGTATTTCCTGCTTCTTGACACACATGCTCTGTGCAGTACAGGTTAGCTCTGAGTGTTAGCGATGCTAATGTAAACATGCACCGACCATATTACGTCCAAAACAGTCAGGCATTGTAGCAACTTTCTGATAGTGCCGTGGGGCCACATTTCCGATATTACGTCATATCGGACGCAAATCTGGATCAGCTCCGTTGTACCCCCGTTTTTAGAGATTTGGGTACGGAAAAGAGAGAGAGAGTTTTATTTTCTGACGCTGCGTGAGTTCCCTGACGCACCGGGGACACATGTTGATGTATAAAAGACATCAAAAATTGAATTGTGCATGATAGGTCCCCTTTAAGTAACTGTAATGGGAATATAGTCGCCTTTTTATAGTACATAATCTCGTAACATGCAATTCATTACTCACAAAGCCTGGCTTAATATGGATAAAACTCATACTAGAGATGTGTTTATACATGGTGATCATACAGTGGTATATTTCATATTTATATCCATTTTCATTCATATACAACATTCTTCACAGTCTGCTGCTCTCCTTTTGTTGTTGTTTTCTCCATTCAAAGAACTGCAGTGTTATTGTGATTAAAGGGTATTTGGGGAAGTTTCATATTCTGTCCTTTCTTCTTATTTCCCTGTCTGTCAAAGCACAACAAACTAAACTCTTCTTTATTGAAACATCAGTCAGAGGCTGCCAGTGTCGCAGTGTTTTATAGCAGGGGTTGTTTTGACGATGCAGTCTGTTTAATATATTCAAAGATGCAGCTTGTTTTCTACCCTAATGTTTTATAGTGATTACAGCGCTGTGTTAAGTATTAAGTACCATCATTCTTGTCCTTTCAACAAGACAAAGCAAACATAATGGACTTTTTGTTGAGTTTTCCATTCAGTACCAGACCTATGCAGCAAATGCAGCTCTGCTATAGTGTAACATATTATTACATGCTCTCGTATGTACATTTATAGTCTGTATTTTGGGACTGTTTGACACATTTCCTGCTTCCACTCTTTTTCCAAAGCAGGACAAAATAAAAGCACCACAATCTTTACATCTTTCTTAAAAACCACACTCAACAACATATGCCTGGTCTGCATATGATGTAAACACTGGATAGTGTTTCAGGCACTCCTATATTTGCACTGTGTTTTGTGCCAAAAAAAGTCATTTACATGTCCTACGTTCCTGTAAACAACAGCGGCTGCAGAATGGCGGTCTACCTAATTATACAGCATGTATGTGAATATATATATTTATATATCTTATATGAACTCACATTTCTGCACATATTTACAACGTGATGTTCTACATGTGTTTAAAGCAGAACAACATAAAAGTAACAAAAAAAGGCTGTTTTGTGGAAAATTGCCTGACCATATGGCCTAAATACATTACAGCAATGCATGCACTCAGAGCTGGTGGTGAAGATCAAAAGGGGCATAGAGGCTGGCAGTATGCAACAGAAACTGTACTCCAGATTGCCTGTGGCTGGAGGATTGTGACTAATCTTTAGTGTGGTGCAGTGATGAAGTATTTTTGTAGAACGATCCGGAAGTTGTCATTGAGTGGGGAAATTCACGAGTGGGGTGTTTACTCACAAAGGTTATGACATAGAACAAAAGGTGAAAATCTCTTCAACTTGTCTCAACAACAGACTTTATTTCAGGTGCATTACGAAAAAAAACATGTTCGAAAAATGTCTTAGAGACAAGGGAACCGAATGGTAGCTTGGTTAGGGACTCGTTCCTTCACCATAGCCAACAGTGAAGGTATACTGTATGTGTCACTGAGCAAGCTACAGTGGCTGCAGTTGTATTTTGACCAATTTAAATACATGCATATGTAAAAGGACTGAGTGTTACCAAGGAAGGAGAATTCAAAATGTTTTATCTGGGATGCTCACATTGGTAGTAAAGTTCTCTCTTCCCTTCACAGTTAAATGCTAAACTGGAGCAAAGGAAAGTCAAAGAGGTCGCCCATTTCTTTTCAACAACAGCCTCTCTTGTTGAAAGAAACCACAGGCTGCGGTTTATAGTATAATAACATGCTGTAGTATGTACATTTTGTAATTATAGTATCGCATGCACCCATAAAGTTGCAGTGTGTTATCCTACATTACGCCAAAGATGAGCCAAATAACATTACAGAAGTCTCTCTTCTTTAGAGAAGAAGCCACTGCTAAGGGGCCGGGCATAGTTTCTATATGGGGCAACTATAGCATGTACTTATATATATATAGACTGTGTCTGTTAAAAAGGAGAGCAACATAAAATCAATAACATCACATTTCTGACCAGAAACTCTCCCAGAAACAGAGGCTGCAACTGATTAGTATAATTATATGGTAGATCCATGCATCCATTCATCGGTATATGCTATTCAGGGTCACTCAGGGCTGAAGCCAAAAAGTATAAACATTAAATCTGTAATTATAGTACAGTGTAGTCAGAGAGGGGTTGGCCAGCGATATGTTTTCTTTTTGTATTTCAACACTAGAGTTAAACAAAGAGTATTGAGATTAAAGCTCAGACTGTCAGCTTTAATTTAAATGTGCCTGCATTTATATTTCGTGAAAATGACCACCCAAAGCCATTTGTATAGACTATGTGTGGAAAATGGCATATTTTACATACCTTTCTATGCCTTTTAGTTTTTTCATATTTTACTTCAATTATTCATCCTATTTACTGTCAGTGGAAGAGAAACCTTAGAATGTAGTAAAAATCACTGTGAATATTACAAACAATGCATAGTGGTTGCACACTTCGAAATACCGTTGAAGGCAGATGCTGGACCAATACAAACAGCAATGGATCTGCACACTATAGCTACATTAAGACTAATTTATTAACACAGACACACGTGACGTTTCAAGCCAAAGCTCTTTTTCAGACTGTCTGCAACATTAGCCGCAAACGTCGCTTTTGGAGGTGTCAATACGTTGCACTTAAGGAAGCTACAGTGTGCATTCCTTGATTAATTTTGAAAGCTATGTAACAAAGACATTTTTTAAATAATGTTCCCATGTTGAAAATTAAGCAAAACACAAATATCCCACTAAGTGTTTGGGTACATTCCTCAGCCAGAGACTGTCAGAGTCAGTCCCAGCCAGTGGGTTTATTGTGCTGTGACACTGATCATAGCCAGCTAACTAGGCAGCCCACACACTCTCACACACACACACATCCTCCACCAGCAGCACCACCGCTGGGTCCGTACCGGCTTCTTTGGGCTGTAAGTGGGCAGCCCGGTAGCTTTGGGCCGTGTCGGGTCAAAGGAGCCCGGCAGGAGGACGGCCATCTTTAGCGGCTGCTGTCCCTCTCCACGACAACTGTTGACGGGCCAGAGAGCTCCAACTGGGCCGGGCACGCTCAATAGCTCCCATTGACAAGGCACTTCCTGGAGGCAGCAGTGCACAGAGAAATCAGTAGCGAAGGAGAAGACGATGCAAGAAAAAGGAGAAGAAGAGAAGATGGAGGCCGGAAGGAGAGTGGAGAGAGACGGAGGAAACTGACAAAACACAAGGAGTTGGGAGGAGAACAAGAGAAGAAAGGATTATAAAAGAGGAAATCATAAGAATTTGAAAAAGTGTCGAAGAGACAAGAAAGGATCAGATATGGAGGCTAGAGTAATGTAAGAAAAACACTGAAGAGAGTTTAATGTGTAGAAAAGGACTTGAGGAAGAAAAAAGAAAGAAGGAAGAGGTGTTTTGAGCTAAATGGTAGCGCTAGCATGCTAACATGATAACAAAAAAATGCTCACAGGCTGATGCTAAGCAAGCACCAAGCAGTGTTGACCTTTGTTCAGAATGTTAGCATGCTAATATTTGGTAATTGGCAATGGATACAGCCGAGGCCGATGGAGATGTCATTAGAAACAAATATTTTAACATTAACTTGAGTATTGTACATGTTTCATCCTGAAGGAAACATGCACTTCATGTCTTTGCAATCCATTCAAAAGTTGTGAAGATATTTCATTTGAACTCCCAAGTGTGAACCTGTGCAGTATAGTGACAAACATTTTAAATAAAAGTACAATCATAAGATATAATGTAGATTCAAAACACCTAACCAAAGACCCTACTCACTATCTAACTACTACATTGTCCAAAGTAATGTATTCTATCACTCTAAACATTGGTCGGATAGGTAAGATACTACAGTAATAATCATATAGCATTAGTCTAAATAACAGAACAATTGCTACAGAGTAAGCTACTGTATATCGTGTGCAACACGTGAATGTCTGTACAACATTTATTGTCATTTTGTTCACCAATTGTTGTGATATTCCAGTCTAGACCGAAGTGTTGGGCACATTTACCACAGCGTCACACCACTGGGCTTAAAATGAGAAGAAGAAAACAGAGTAGTCTAAGCAGAAGAAAGAGTACAAGAAAAGCTGTGAAAGTGGGGGACTGGGTAGAAAAAGGAGAAAAAGATTGACAGCTTGCAAGATGAAGTCAACAGAAGGGAAGGCCATGAGAGGAAGAAAAGGAAGCAATTTGATTGAAAGTGAAGGGTTTTGGTGAATACAGTGTAGACCTGAATGCATGTATCACATAGTACAGATTGCCTTCTTCTCCCCCTCTCTGCCATCTCCTTATCCTCTTCTTCTGCTTTTTATTTATTCCGCTTCTTTGTCCCTATTTCGACTGTGAACAATTATCACATCTGGAACATTCTTCCTGATGTTTTCGCTACCGTATCAACAAACATCCACCACCTGTTCAACCTTTCATCTGAACAGAGAGCATCATCATGATTAACCAGAGACCTTAAAAACAAACTACCTCACCCAAACTACCAAATGGTCCCTTAACATTGGTTCAATAGGTGATATACAACACATATAGACATATAGCTGAAGTGGAACAATGTCATAGGAGTCAGAAGATTACCAAGTTATTAAGCTACATCGTCTGCGAAACATGAAACCTGTACAAGGTTTGATCCGGTCAATCCTCTTGTTGATTTGAGTCTGGACCAAAGTGTTGGACACATTTACGGTAGGTTCACACCACTGAGCTAAAATAAGAAGTAAAATATAAGAGGATGAAAGTGGGGATAGGGAATGAAAAAGGGAAATGATTGACTGTTGTAAGATGAAAGTCGACACAAGCAAAAGCCATGAGAAGAAGAACAGGAGGCATTTTAAATAAGAGGAAGAAAGATTGCCTAGAGGTTTCCTCCTCTCCCTTTCTCTCTCATCTCCTTCTCCACTTCTTCTGCTTGTTGTTTTTTCTGCTTCTTTTTCCTTCTTTCGACTGGGAACAATTCCCACATCTGGAACATTCTTCCTGATGTTCTTGCTACCGTATCAACAAACATCCACTACTAACATCTCAACCTTTCATCTGAACAGAGACAACCGGGTCGGCATCTGGAACTGCAACCTGTTTGCTTATCTGATGCAGAAAAACGTTCGGTAATAACGTGTAAAAATGTACCAACAAACCACGGAAAACTAACTTTGATCCATCTCCAGATGGTTTACCAGCCACCAAATGTTGAAGATTGGTTTTTCCCTGTTGCATCTTACTTATATTTTGTTTCTCCTACAAATGTTTCCCTTGGCAATTATTTATTATTTGCTGAAAGTCATCTCTGAGAAGAAAATAACCAGTTGCAAATGTGGATCTCTGTTTAAAAATGATGCCAAGGAATACAAGAACTGACACTTGAAAGAAAGTCACAGGCTGTAGACCTCATTAGACATTTCGGGGGGGCCACACTTTTAGACACACAACAAGAAGGGAGTAAAGTTAGTTCGTTTAACAGATACTGCAATTTGTGCAGTTTGCAAACTCCTGCAAAATAAAGATATATTCATAAACAGTATGAGACATGTTTAATGAGGATGTTAAAGCTATAATAACAATCACTGAAAGCTTTTTTCTTTGTGGTGTTTTGAAGTTAAAAGTGTGCTTTGTAGTAAAAGTGCGGGTCTTGTCAAACACATTTACAGAAATGCATACATAACCTAAAAAGGCACTTAGCATATCTTAGCAGCCCTTCCAGGACAAATAACCTCTCTTGCAATGTGAACAACGTGATAAATAACTCGCCACGTGATTTGGGGCTATTCAAAATGTATTGGGGTCTTTCTTGGCCAATGCTACACCCTTCCTTGTTTTTCCATCATCCTACTGAAAATCCAACAAACTGAAACCAAAAACATTTAAGTAACACCTTTTATGGATGTAATACAAGCCATACCCAGGTTTACAAAGTATTGTAAATTAAGTTTATTACATAATTTGTACCTCTTAAAAATGAAAAACCTGAAGGTTATTTACAGTTTAAGGGGCTTCCGTAACTTTCTCTTTACTTGCTTGCTAGCTTTGTTGTGGATAGCGCTACAAATGTAAGGTTGCCCTTGATTGTATCAGAATCTGATTTAGTTTAAACCTCATCTGGCATTAAAAAAAATATGCACAGCAGGGCAAAACATATGGCATATCAACAAGAAGTGTATGTTCGGCACATTTTACAAAGGCAGATGTTTACAAGGCTGAAAAGTAGATTGTAAATTGTAAAAGCCTTTGGCAGGATTCCTGCTCCTGAACACCTGCCTCCCATCAGCTGATCGTCCCGACCTGCTGCTCCTCGACAGGCTGAATGCAGAAAGGCCGCTCTTTGCAGAAAGTCTTGTCAGATCTTACTTTGCCTGGTATCAGACTGCCAGCCTGTTAACATTACATGTTACTTGTTGTTAGACGCTTTTATTAAAAAAAGCTTACAGTATTGAGCTTACATACTGTGGGCAATCCCCACAGGAGCAATTTGGGGTGAAGTGTCTTGCCCAGGGACACAACGGGTTTGAACACACAGTGGGGTTTTAACCTGTGCTCCCCTGATCCGAAGTCCACTACGCCACAGCCTCCCAACATGAAAGCTTGAGTTTAGTTTCATTATATCTGTTGCTGCTGTGTCAAAGTTGGGCCAGTTCTTCCTTACTCTAGCACAGGAGAGAATAACTATGAGAAGAAAGAAAGAAGAAAGTACAGAAAAATGCCTTGCTTTATTTTATGTGTGTTGTTCAAGACAAGCAGCACAGAAAACTCTAACATCAGCACTTAATGTGGCTGATGAAAACATTGTGAAGGATTTAACACGGCTGCATTAGTTTAGTTTTTGATGGGAACTTGTTTATCTTAAAATGGTGTCACTACAATCCAAAATAAGGCTTCAAACTTGGACAAAATACTGAAAATCCGACTAAGGTTTGGTCAAAATCCTACCATATTTTCTCCTATATACAATCATGCACTATAGAGCTTGTTAAATAATGAATTATGTGTTGAGAAGTCACAGCCTGAGTGTTGAAAGTCCAGCATTTAATCACGGACGGGATGAAATGAAGAGGGGTTGTGGGTGTTTTTTCAGTGGATGCCCACTTGAGTGAAAGGCTGCACCATATCTTCCCCGCTGTTTAGACTGAATTGCTTTTTGAATAAATTCCATGGCTGATTTCTCATGGCTGTTAGCGCCTCGCTGTCCGTCTCTATGAAGGGAGGGCGAGGGGAGAAACACTCTCCAAACCTAGTTAGCACCCGGCGCAAAAACTGTCCGCACCCCAGCAGCTAACACAGCTCCGACCCTCTCATGGTGGGAAATAGACACCCCATCCCGAGGTCATAAAACCTTCTTGCTAAGCAGAACACCAGGTTATTCTTCAGGGTGTGTTCAAGAGAAGACGAAAAACACACTGTGAGACTATCAACAAAAAAAACGAAGTGAAGGAGAGAGGCGAGGGGGGGCTGTTGCCTGGCAACCGTCAGGCCTGACAGGTGCTTTTTGCAGCGATGCGATGTTGAATTCATCCGGTTGTTAGTTTCCTCTTTAAAGTGTTTTTGCTTCCTTTGGTGATCACCAGCGTCTTTGTCTCAGAGTGAAGGACTTCAAGATGTTTTGCTTGCTAATAGTTGATTTAACGTATTGGGAGTCGCTTTGGATAAAAGCATTAGGGAAATTAAAAGAAATGTAATGATTTCATTGATACCTAAACTTAAAGGGGACCTATCATGCAAAATGCACTTTGTGATGTCTTTTATACATAAATATGTGTCCCCGGTGCGTCCCTCTCTCTTTTCCTCCGTACCCAAATCTTTTTAAAACGGGTGTACAACAAGCGGATACAGATTGCATCCGAACTGACGTCAATTCGGCAGCGGACCCACAGAAAGTTGCTATCAGAAACAATGCCTGACGTGTTTTGGACGTCTTTGTTTACATTAGCAAGCCTCGCTAACACTCAGAGCTAACCTGTCCTAGAGAGCACATGTGTTTAAAAAGCAGGAAATAAAAAAAAGAACTCACCTTGTGATAAACCCGCAAGAGAAAAAGCATTTGAGCTCCATACTATTTCAGAAATAATCCTTGACGTGGTTTAAACAGGATGGCGCTTTATCACAACCGAATTTAACTTATCTCCGGTAGAATTCTGATCAGGCATTAGCTCCGCCTCCTCTTATCTATTTTTTTCAAGCTAAGGACCCAAAATCTGCATTTCTCTAACAGGGCTTCAAAAGAGGGATCAGTATGAGTATCTGTTTGGTATTTTGAAAAAAAAACTTCACAGACATGTTTTATATAGGTATGGCCCTACAATATATGTTTCAAATATAGCATGATAGGTCCACTTTAATGCATCACTTAGAAAGAGTTATTAGTGTTATGTTGAAAACTTGGTATGCCATTTATTTTGTGTTCTCCGGTGATACAGTAAATAATAGTTCCAAAATTTCCACAATCCTGTCATTTCACTTCATAATAGGTTCATAATAACCTAGAGGATGATGCTTAAAAGAAATTCAGAAAACGCCTTGAGTAGTATATTTGACAAGGCGTAGATGCTATCTTTTAAAACTAAAGTAAACTAAATCACAAAAAGGAGGTGATTATTTACATTAATCAATGCATTCATTTAAATAATAAGTGGGACATCTCGACATTGCAAAATGTTTTAAACTTCTTCAATAGCTGAAAAAACGCTTGTTTGAGGTGGTGTTTGCCCTGGATTTGCCCTGTTGGAAATAGAAATGCCTTTGATAAATAATGTCAGACCTTGAGCTGTTTTCTGTTGTCTGCCTCTTCTTTGATATTTCCAATATGTGTGAATGTTTGTCACGATTATTACATTTCTATTGAAGACTGCTTATGACACAAAATTACTTACATTGAAGTAGAAATATTTGTTTTACATTACATTACATTACATTGCATTTAGCTGACGCTTTTATCCAAAGCGACTTACAATAAGTACATTCGACCAGGAAGACACAACCTTGAAGAAAACAGAATCATATAAGTACATCAGGTTTCATAGAGCTAAACATTTCAAGTGCTACTCAACTGGCTTTAGATAAGCCAGTCCTTTATTAGTATATAAGTGCTTTGTTAATAAATCTATCGCTCGAAGTGGAGTCGAAAGAGATGAGTTTTCAGTTTGCGCCAGAAGATATGCAAGCTATCTGCTGTCCTGATGTCAATGGGGAGCTCATTCCACCATCTTGGAGCCAGGATAGCAAACCCACGTGTTTTTGCTGATGGGAACTTGGGTCCCCCTCGCAGCGAGGGTGCAGCGAGTCGTTTGGCTGATGCAGAGCGTAGTGCACGCGCTGGGGTGTACGGTTTAACCATGTCCTGGATGTACGAAGGGCCAGATCCATTGGCAGCATGGTAAGCAAGTACCAGTGTCTTGAAGTGGATTCTAGCAGTTACCGGAAGCCAGTGAAGGGAGCGGAGGAGCGGAGTGGTGTGGGAACATTTAGGAAGGTTTTACGTTTATTTACGTGTTAGTCGTCTGTCGTTTTATTTTGTACTCTTATCTAATCGCATTACTTGAAGACTGACAACATGTGAGACTGCAATGTAAGCCAAAATGTGTCTACTATTAAACTAATAAACCAGAACCTATTTATCTAACAGGCCTTTGTTACATTTGTCCCCTTGGCATCAACTACAAGCATCCCTGTATGAATAGTGATATTGTGATATCATTGTTAGACGCTGCCCGGAACCATCAAATATCCATAGCTCATTTTTCCATCGTTCACCTTTGATAACATTCACACCTGCACACAATGAGTCCCTGCTTACGCTGCACACTTCCTTTTAAGGCGTGTCCGAAGCCGACTGCCTCAGATCAGCAAGTTTCATTCAGCATCAAATTCCCATCCCCCCCTTTATACCCTGATCCTCTTTCCTTATCAGCTAAGTACTAAAATAAGACCACCAGAATAGCCATAACACTTAAATATCCCTCTGAGGTTAACAAGACTGTGCTTTAAAAATTAAATCTACCCATTAAGCCACTATTGGAAGATTTTAAGGCTCTCCCTATGGTGCAAAAAAAGGTGGAAAAAGAGGATGATTGAGTCTTAATCGCCCTCAGACTTCACTCACATACATGGAGCAGGGGGTTTTGGGGGGTTGTTGGATGGGCATTAAGGAAGGAGAGGTGGAGGGCTTTACAGGTGAATAGGTGGGAGGGTACGGATTAAAAATCGAAGGAGAGGAGAAAAGCCTGGAGGTCAACTTGACTGCCAAGACGCTGCCTTTCATGCTGCCTCGGTCCCCCTTTCATCTTCCGCTCCTGCCTGAGGAGAAAGAGGATGGGGAGGGTGAGGAAGGGGTGAGGGGGGTTAGATCTTCAGGGTGAGGCAGGAGTACTGACACAATGCATGCATGGAGAGAAAAAAGGCAGGGTGGTTATAAATGGATGCTCATCTCTCTGATATGAGATGCGGTTTTTTGAGCTGCTGATTAACATTCGTTACACATTGCATCACATTCAAAGGGCCGTTTTATAATTTATTTTAAGCAGACAGACATTGTCAAAGGATATTTTTATGAACCTCACACAGATTGACCGTCACGTTACCCTGAGACCCAGAGAGGCTGCTTTCATTACAGCTGTACAGTAGCTGCTGGTGCTGTTGGACACATTTCTGCTGTGATATCAAGGCTTTAGTGAAGGGTTGAAGAGTGTGGGGGTCGAACGACAAGGGCCACAGCTGGGCAGCTGTTGGGGAGAGCCGAGGGTCCCTCAGGTCCTTTTAAATAGGCCTTTTCATACAACACCCACTCCAAGTACTCAAAGAAACAAAGAGGGTGAGGAGCCCAGCCAAAGAGGACAACGAGTACACCATAAACAGAACTGGAGAAGGAGATCCCGCCTGTTTACGGACAACAGACTTAAACTGTCGTTCCCTCTGTTGTGGAAAGAGTGAGCCCTCGGTGTCTTCTGTTACATGGTTGTTATTTCATGATGTCAATAATGGTCAAGTAGCTTTCTGTGCAATGTAGAAAACATCAGGTGGGAAGAGAGAGTTAAACTCAACATGACGTTTTGGTTAAATACACTTTACCATCGGATGCTTTGAGACAAAATATTTGAAATGCAAACTCTGTGAATTTTGCAGAAAATATAACTATGAAATGTTGTGTTAACCAAAGACTTTGTGCTCAAGGTCTAAAGCCCCATAATGACCTCTAAAGGCTGCCATGTTTATTACAGCAGACAATATCTAGATGTTGACAGAGTAAACAATTACAACAAATCTGGTTTTGGGTGGGAGCTGACGAAAACACCAATTAGTCATCAATATGCTTGTCTTACTTGATTTTCTTTCAAAGGCGCTTAACGTTAAGAACTTGAAAGTAAAAAAGGATTAGTCTAAGCCTAAACTAGAAAAAGTCCTCTGGTTGTAAAAGTAAGCAATTCCTGTGATCCAATGTGATGGAAGGTTTTGTTTCCTTGAGTGAAAAATAATGCTTGTATCCTCCTTGTGAAACAGATCCGCTCTGAAATGTGATGCGTTCTTCAATTGCTTCATGCGACACATTTCTAACAAGTTGGATGAACCATGCATCAGTATTTTTTTCTAAAATCCTGACAAACAGGCCAAAATACCAAGAAGAAAACCTCCCCTCGAAGGCGAAGAGAAAAATAATTGGAGGTGTCTTTCATACAAATCTTTTATAATGTATGGAGGCCACAGGATATCTTTCTTTGCAGTACCAGGTGGGAACTGTGCATGTTGGCATCAATGCTGAGTGGCTGATTTCATTAAAGTGAATTGATGTTGCTGGTCTGACTGGGTCCTGAGAAGAGGACAGACCGAATACAAATGCAGAAATATTTTGTGAATTAACCAGTTGTTTTGGGAAGATTTTTTAATAGGACACATTTGAAGTGAATCATTCAAATGCCTTTATAGGCCTATATAGGATTATGGATATGTACTGTTTAATGGCCCAGAGAGAGCTGGTGTGATGGCGCCTAGAATAGAATAAACAATGTACATAAGCAAAATCTCAACTGCAATCAAACAACAGCTGTGTAAGCATGGTTGTGTAAGTCCAAATTCATAATGCGAAATATGCAAAAGACAGCAGGAGTCGGGGAAACGGATCCTTCGCCGCGAGAACGTGAGCCTGTCCTCGGGCAGGACATGAGAAGGTGACATGGAGGGAAGAGGAAGGGGAAAAGGAAGCGGGGATTATGTTTATGAAGCGCCCTCATTATGTAACCTTATAGCAGCACATTACAATCACGGCCATTCCAGGAATTTCTCATGGGTTCACATGGAGTAAAATGGCGTCCGTTGTTTTTCTGGCTCCGCAGCTGTCGCCCGCTCGGCCCTGCGGTCGCGGAGGATTGTGGCCCCGATGAGGCACGACATTGTTGAGGGAGCATAAGTGCAGCAAAATGCAATACCCCAAGAATGTAAACCCCGACCCCCACACCCCCCCGAGTGCTGTTCTTACAATTATCACACTCCCATGTTCATCACATACATTTGCACTGGGGGTTTTCTTCAGGGCATAGCTGTGACGTGAGTGAAAGATGGAAAGTGTTCTGGCCTAAAATATATAAAATCAGGATGTTTATAAAGTGTGTAATTGACATTTTGGGATCCTGAATGCAAGGGCACAATAGTAATATAATTTCTCTATTTTATTGGCTTCCAAATTGCAAAGCGAGACTTTTTTTCTGGAGCAATGCATTATGTTTGATCTGTCCTGTGTTAAACATACAAATATGACATGTTTAGGCCCTTTTCTGTATCTATTGTATTGGCTTATTCATCAAGTGTTGTGGCCTTGTTTTGCTTTTATTGGGTTATTTCTTAGGGATTTGCATTTTTCATGGGGGTCCAAAGAGCAAGGGACTACTTTTTGAGAGGACCAATGTTTTATGTGTATACTGTCCAGAATAAAAACGTCAGCTTTCCTTAAAAACTGTTTAGAGGTATGCATACACTTACTTATTTATCAATTAAAAGCACATTGTTAGTCAGATTAATTCAGAGAAATACTGACACATTAAAACTTGCAAACTTGCCACACATTAAACATTTAGGGACACTATATTGCCTATAGTATATCACTCTATATAACATAAGCACATCAAAGCTTTTATCCCTGTGGTTTGCAGCCAGAGTTGCAGTGGAGCAACTTTTCATGATCTAATGTGAAAACCATATTACGCTTTAAGGAATCGACAGTAAAAAAATGTGGTTTGCTACGTCATTAATTTCCACATCGACTGCATAAGCAAGCCTGTAATTTAGCCATGAGTGATCTATGAGTCAATGCAGAGCACATAAATGTATAAAGTATTGAAACCTCTATGAAAGCCCCATCAACACGACCCACTGCATACTGTATAACTACCCTGCCTGTTCATTTATCACGGCGTCATACCATTTGGTTTATCCTGTGTCCAATGAATGGAAGGTTTATACCTCCCCAGGTCTTTCAGAATATACTATAATGATGATTTTGAGGACCATTACTTCTTATGGAGCCCTGGAGTATGTGTATCTGTACAACAGTCCAGTAAAGTACATACTTTAAGGCACCCAAATGGAGTTTTCTTGATTTCTCATCAAAGCCCATTATGTAAAACCCGAGCTGCAACAACATTCAAAGATTCAGAATTTAAAGGTTTCATTGACAAAGATAGCGTAGTTGTTGGCATGAAAAAAGACTCAGGCTCCTCCAAAAGTCTTTAATACATTGTTTTAAGGATTTCAAAACTAGTATTTGACACTTAAAGGACTATTCAAACCAAATTCTATCTTTTAGCTGCTACATTTGCAAACTAATTGGTGGGGTCACCTTTACGTGAACGCTCCGAACAGCTCTTCCTCTGTGGGATATCAAATGAAACCCCTAAATTCTGGACATGAGATGTGAATATCTCCCCCAGTCCTGCAAAAAGTCACAGCTAATCCAGGCCCTGCAGCCCCGTGTCAGCTGTCTGCACCCCCTCCCAGCTGTCTCTCTAATGATATACCTAATGAGACATCTGGGGGGTCTCTCTCACACTGACACAGTATGAGCTAACCGGAGAGGTGGTGGTGGGGGGGGGCACATCAACTTTCCCACGTGTCCCAGTATAGCATCTCCTTGTCGCTATTTCATGAAATGTCATCAACTGCTCCTTGAGGTTTTTTTGCCCTGTAGTAGCACAAATCCACAGAGAGAGATAAAGCGGAGCGTGACGTGCAGCCGGAGAGTCGGCGGATCCGTGAAATCGACCAATATTTGAGATTCATACGAGCACTTGAGAGGATAAGCCTGAGTCAATCAATCACATCTGACCCAGTAGTTCTGCATAATGCTAGGGTAAATAAGTTGAGCCTCCTGCTTTTGTTCTTATTTCTGCTGAAGTCTTTTAAGGCTCACATGCTCCCTGCAAACAGAATAAATCTACTGCACTGTTACACAAATGTTCATGTTTTAACAGCTGATATTTGACATTATTTGCCTGATACATGTTTAATGATTTTGTCATTCTAGTGAAGTTTTTTCTTTCTTTCTTTCTTATTGTTAATAGTATATGCTTGTCTACATTGAAGGTATATCCTCATTGAACCAGTGTTCCCAAAAGAACTTTCAACCTAAATGAGTGTCTGTATGTAACACTTATAGAGTGAAATATAGTGTAGCCTCGGGCAAGGCTCCTTATTGGTCTCTCATAACAAAATATAATACTATTTCATTAACTTAAATGGTTGCACAAAAAGGTAGTTAACTGAATATATATTGGGGCGAGAAAGACGTGATTAACCATGTTTAAACAAGAGATTTTAAGTAATAAATGTTGGTTCCTACAAGATTCTGTTAGGATCTGTCTGTGTTGTAGTTTTGTATGTCTGGTTATGGGTATTTTCATCCTTGTATATTGTCTGGTCCTTCTTCCTGTGTTTTTCCTCCCGTCGTTAGTTTCCCTGGTGTGTCTAGTTGTCTGATTGTTTTCACCTGTGGCCCTTGTGTTTCTCCTCCCCTGCCCGGCTGTGTCTCGTCTTGTGATTACCCCTTCCTGTATTTAGTCTTGTCTCTTCCTGTGTTCAGTGTCGGTTCGTCTTGTGTTGTGAGTAAACTGCGGTGCGTGTTCTGTTCTGTCTCTGAATATTGTAGCCTTGAAATAAAGGAATTATTTTGTCACTTAAATCTGCATTTGGGTCCTGCTTCCTGCACACCGTAACATTACGAACCGACCAAAATATGGGCCCAGCAGATCCTTTTGAGCAGGAGCTATTGGAGTTTTCCTTGGCTTTGGATGACTGCTCGTATCTATGGTTGGGAGCGTCCAGGGTTCAGCAGCGAGAGGCTGTTCTGGCAGAGGCACGCCGGATTACTATGGAGAAGCCAGGCTTGGTTAAATTCTTATCGGGCAGGATTTTGGATTTTCTCACGGTGTGTTATCCCCTGCCTGACAGTCCCAGGCCTCCCAACTCCCGTTTTGATACCACACGCATCGGTGTGGTCCGTCTGGCGTCAGCCCCTGCTTCTCACCCAGTGTTTGCTACAGTCCAGGAGCCATTCGCTGGTACTCGTCTGGCCTTTGGAGGTCCACGGAGCCTCCAAACGGCTCCTAAAGGAAGGAGTCGCAAGGCCAGGTTGGCAGCACGATCCCAAAGGGCCAGGGTTCCAGAACCAGTTCAGCCCCCAGCAGCCATGGTTACGGACCCAGTTCTGGCCCCAGCAGCCATGTTTCCGGCTTCAGAACTGGATCATACAGCCATGTTTCCGGCTTCAGAACTGGATCATACAGCCATGTTTCCGGCTTCAGAACTGGATCATACAGCCATGTTTCCGGCTTCTGAACCGGGCCTTACAGCCTTGTTTCCGGCTTCTGAACCGGGCCTTACAGCCAGGATTCTGGCTTCAATTCCGGCCCCAGTCCCGGCCCCAGCAGCCATGGTTCCAGACCCAGCTCTGGCCCCAGCTGCCCTAGTCCCTTCTCTAGTCCCATCTCTAGTCCCATCTCCAGTCCCTCCTTTAGTCACTTCTCTAGTCTCATCTCAAATCCCAACTCTAGTCCCATCTCGAGTTCCCTCCTTTAGTCCCTCCTCTAGTCCCTCCTCGAGTCCCCTCTCGAGTTCCCTTCTCTAGTCCTTTCCCTAGTCCCTCCTCAGGTCACTTCTCTAGTCCCATCTCCAGTTCACTCTCGTTCCCTCTCCAGTTCCCTCTCCAGTTCCCCTCGTGAGTCCCCTCTCAAGTTCCCCTCTCTAGTCCCTCCTCTAGTCCCTCCTCTAGTCCCCTCTCTAGTCCCTCTTCGAGTCCCCTCTCTAGTTCCCCTCGTGAGTCCCCTCTCGAGTTCCCTTCTCTAGTCTCTCCTCTAGTCTCTCCTCTAGTCCCCCTCTCGAGTCCCCTCTCGAGTCTCCTCTCGAGTCCCTACCCAATGTCCTGGTCCGTTGGAGGTTCCGCTGGGGGTCCTGCCAACTCCATGTCCTGTCCCGTTGGAGGTCCCGTCGACTAATCCTCTGCCGGGGGTCCTACCAATCGTATGTCTGTCCCGTTGGAGGTCCCGCCGTCTACTCTCCTGCCGGGGGTCCTGCCAGCTCCTTGTCCTGTCTCGTTGGAGGTCCCGCCGACTACTCTCCTGCCGGGGGTCCTGCCAACCCTTTGTCCTGTCTCGTTGGAGGTCCCACCGTCTACTCTCCTGCCGGGGGTCCTGCCAATCCTATGTCCTATGCCGTTGGAGGCCCCGCCGACTACTCTCCTGCCGGGGGTCCTGCCAACCCTTTGTCCTGTCTCGTTGGAGGCCCCGCTGACTACTCTCCTGCCGGGGGTCCTGCCAACCCTTTGTCCTGTCTCGTTGGAGGCCCCGCCGACTACTCTTCTGCCGGGGGTCCTGCCAACCCTTTGTCCTGTGCCGTTGGAGGTCCCGCAGACTGCTCTTCTGCCGGGGGTCCTGCAAACTCCATGTCCTGTGCCGTTGGAGGTCCTGCAGACTACTCTTCTGCCGGGGGTCCTGCCAACCCCATGTCCTGTGCCGTTGGAGGTTCCGCTGGGGGTCCTGCCAACTCCATGTCCTGTCCCGTTGGAGGTCCCGTCGACTAATCCTCTGCCGGGGGTCCTACCAATCGTATGTCTGTCCCGTTGGAGGTCCCGTCGACTAATCCTCTGCCGGGGGTCCTGCCAACTCCATGTCCTGTGCCGTTGGAGGTCCCGCGGACTGCTCTTCTGCCGGGGGTCCTGCCAACCCCATGTCCTGTGCCGTTGGAGGTTCCGCTGGGGGTCCTGCCAACTCCATGTCCTGTCCCGTTGGAGGTCCCGTCGACTAATCCTCTGCCGGGGGTCCTACCAATCGTATGTCTGTCCCGTTGGAGGTCCCGTCGACTAATCCTCTGCCGGGGGTCCTGCCAACTCCATGTCCTGTGCCGTTGGAGGTCCCGCGGACTGCTCTTCTGCCGGGGATCCTGCCAGCTGCAGGTTCTGTGCTGTTGGAGCTCCCGCAGACTACTCTTCTGCCGGGGGTCCTGCCAACTCCATGCCTTGTCCCGTTGGAGGTCCAGCAGACTACTCTTCTGCCGGGGGTCCTGCCAACTCCATGTCTTGTCCCGTTGGAGGTCCCCCAGACTACTCTCCTGCCGGGGGTCCTGCCAACCTTGTGTCCTGTGCCGTTGGAGGCCCCGCCGACTACTCTCCTGCCGGGGGTCCTGCCAACCCTTTGTCCTGTCTCGTTGGAGGTCCCGCAGACTGCTCTTCTGCCGGGGGTCCTGCAAACACCATGTCCTGTGCCGTTGGAGGTCCTGCAGACTACTCTTCTGCCGGGGGTCCTGCCAACCCCATGTCCTGTGCCGTTGGAGGTCCCGCGGACTGCTCTTCTGCCGGGGATCCTGCCAGCTCCAGGTCCTGTGCTGTTGGAGGTCCCGCAGACTACTCTTCTGCCGGGGGTCCTGCCAACTCCATGCCTTGTCCCGTTGGAGGTCCAGCAGACTACTCTTCTGCCGGGGGTCCTGCCAACTCCATGTCTTGTCCCGTTGGAGGTCCCGCAGACTGCTCTTCTGCCGGGGGTCCTGCCAACCCCATGTCCTGTCCCGTCCCGTTGGGGGTCCTGCCAACCCTATGTCCTATCCCGTTGGGGGTCCCGCCGACTGCGCTCCTGCCGGGGGTCCTGCCAATCCTGTGTCCTGTCCTGTTGGAGGTCCTGCCGACTGCGCTCCTGCCGGGGGTCCTGCCAATCCTGTGTCCTGTCCCGTTGGGGGTCCCGCCGACTGCCCTCCTGCCGGGGGTCCTGCCAACTCCTGGTCCTCTTCCATTACATTACATTACATTTAGCTGACGCTTTTGTCCAAAGCGACTTACAATAAGTACATTCGACCAGGAAGACACAACCTTGAAGAAAACAGAATCATATAAGTACATCAGGTTTCATAGAGCAAAACATTTCAAGTGCTACTCAACTGGCTTTAGATAATCCAGTCCTTTATTAGTATAAAAGTGCTTCGTTAATCGTTCTAACGCTCGAAGTGGAGTCGAAAGAGATGAGTTTTCAGTTTGCGCCGGAAGATGTGCAAGCTATCTGCCGTCCTGATGTCAATGGGGAGCTCATTCCACCATCTTGGAGCCAGGATAGCAAACCCACGTGTTTTCGCCGATGGGAACTTGGGTCCCCCTCGCAGCGAGGGCGCAACGAGTCGTTTGGCTGATGCAGAGCGTAGTGCACGCGCTGGGGTGTACGGTTTAACCATGTCCTGGATGTAGGAAGGGCCAGATCCATTCGCAGCACGGTAAGCAAGTACCAGTGTCTTGAAGTGGATTCTAGCAGTTACCGGAAGCCAGTGAAGGGAGCGGAGGAGCGGAGTGGTGTGGGAGAATTTAGGAAGGTTGAAAACCAGACGAGCCGCTGCATTCTGGATGAGCTGCAGAGGTCGGATGGCACATGCAGGTAGACCAGCCAGGAGGGAGTTTCAGTAGTCTAGGCGTGAGATGACGAGAGCCTGGACCAGAACCTGAGTCGCTTTCTGAGTCAGCTGGGGACGTATCTTCCTGATGTTGTAAAGCGTGTATCTGCAGCAACGGGTTGTAGCAGCGATGTTTGCAGTGAAGGACAGGTTGTTATCTAGGGTCACACCCAGATTCCTTGCAGTCTGAGTCGGGGAAACAACTGAGGTGCCGATGTTGATTGTCAGGTCAAGAGTTGGACAATCTTTTCCCGGGAGGAAGAGCAGCTCAGTCTTGTCAAGGTTGAGCTTGAGGTGGTGAGCAGACATCCACTGAGAGATGTCAGCTAGACAAGCAGAGATGCGTGCGACGACCTGGGTCTCTGAGCGGTGAAAGGACAGAATTAATTGGGTGTCGTCAGCGTAGCAGTGGTAAGAAGATTCTTCCGTGGGGAATCTTGCCGACACCTGTCCCACCGGCTCCGGATCCTGTCCGGTCGACACCGGCTCCTGCCCGGCCTCCGGAGCTGTCCGGTCTTCGCCCTCGAGCCCGGCCCCCTGAGAGCCGCGGTCTTCGCCCTCGAGCCCGGCCCCCTGAGAGCCCGGCCCCCTGAGAGCCACGGTCTTCGCCCTCGAGCCCGGCCCCCTGAGAGCCGCGGTCTTCGCCCTCGAGCCCGGCCCCCTGAGAGCCGCGGTCTTCGCCCTCGAGCCCGGCCCCCTGAGAGCCGTGGTCTTCGCCCTCGAGCCCTGCCCCCTGAGTGTCGCGGTCCTCGACCTCGGGCCCGACCCCCTGACTCTTCCTGCCACTGCCTTCGCCCCTCCATAACCCCCTTTTCAAGCTCTGCCTTGCCCCTGGGCTGTCAGCCCAAGCCCGTCCTCCAGACCCCCTCCACCCACCCTGTTGGCCCTAGTTTTGTGTCCCTCCTCCGGTCCCCCGCCACCCACCCTGGTGGCCTACGTCCCTCCTCCGGACCCCCTCCACCCACCCTGCTGGTGGTTTTGGACTTTTTGTGGTTTTGTTTTGGGACTTCTGGGATCCGTCCCTTGAGGGGGGGGTACTGTTAGGATCTGTCTGTGTTGTAGTTTTGTATGTCTGGTTATGGGTATTTTCATCCTTGTATATTGTCTGGTCCTTCTTCCTGTGTTTTTCCTCCTGTCGTTAGTTTCCCTGGTGTGTCTAGTTGTCTGATTGTTTTCACCTGTGGCCCTTGTGTTTCTCCTCCCCTGCCCGGCTGTGTCTCGTCTTGTGATTACCCCTTCCTGTATTTAGTCTGGTCTCTTCCTGTGTTCAGTGTCGGTTCGTCTTGTGTTGTGAGTAAACTGCGGTGAGTGTTCTGTTCTGTCTCTGAATATTGTAGCCTTGAAATAAAGGAATTATTTTGTCACTTAAATCTGCATTTGGGTCCTGCTTCCTGCACACCGTAACAGATTTGGGCTATTTCGGAATTTATTTACAGGAAAACCCCACAACATATTAATATTGTTTATGACTAGAACACCTAAAGCTTTTATAGACTTGTTTCATTTGTCTGCTTGGTTTTATCCCAACTTCTAAAAGTGTTTTTAAAAAAACTGTTTGGAATAACAGTAAGAAAGTCAGAAAAAGTGTTTGTCATTTTTACCCAAGCAAGGCTTTCAAATAAAAGCCTGATTGTGCTCTTTGGTTAAATAGAGAAAAAAATAGGAAGATAATTTTTTTCAAATACCAAATATACCCTTTATTTTAACGCGGCACAACCAGACTGTGAGCTCTTTGCACGTTTAACTGCATCTGGATTCACACGTCGTTTTGGAAACGCTCCACTCAGCAGGTTTGCTGGATTTCAGTCCGGTCAGGTTTGCTGGCGCTGTTTCGGGGTCCAGATGTTTTCAACCTTCACTCATCAGGAGGAAGCTGCCAGAACAAAGTGCTGCTTCACATTCATGTCACACATCATGTAGTCCACAAACTAACTTCTACTGCAGAGGAAGCTTTGATTCGTTGATTTGTAGGTCACACAATTTATGGAGGGGGAGAATACAACTGTAAAATAGGCATAAATATCTTATTAATACTAAAACAATGTTCAGTACATGTTGAAGTACATTGTGCACACTTTCACATTAACGTCTTGTGTTTATAAATATATCATATTTTATTTTATCCTTTAATTGGATGTTTTTAATGTACATTTTAACTTTAATTTTCTTATGTTTATATAAACATTTTAAAACTATTTGTGTTTATCTTTTATTTGATTGTATTGTAAAATCTGTCACAACTCTAAAAGTGATTGAACATTAATCTGTTGCCGTTATAAACATTTGTGTTGAAATTATGATCATTTCTACCAAAATTAATCTAAAAATTCCCTTTTATAATCAAGTTTATTTTTAAACCTTGACGCCTGTATTTTCACCAGAGAATTACCACATCATGGTGATCCCAGAGAGCCACCATTTCTGCAGGGTTTAGGCGCCTTGATAAGCCGAAGTAAAAAATAGAAATATAAAATGGACTGACTGCTTTATATTTAATGTTATTCAGTCAGACAACTCACGTGTTTCTTTAACATGTTTATTAGAAGCAGCATATAGTTAAGTTTGGCGACTAGGCTCGGGCATCATCACTCCATAGATATACATAGCACGATGAGTGATGATCAAATAACTAACCCCCGAGCCTACAGGTGGAAGCTGGGGTGGAAGCTGGGGTGGTGGTGGGGCAGCAGCGACGTAGAGGTAGCTCCGGCAATAGCAGCAGCAAGCAATGCATGGAGAGAGATCTGGCAGGTTAAATAGAGCGGCATATTAAGGAGACTCTGTTTGGTTGGTTGTAGAGTGGCAAGGGGGCGTTATGTATGAATGCAGCATAAGTGCTCGAGTTGACTGCCTGAACTAGCTCGCAGGCTTCGCCCCATTCATGGCACTTTTGGCAACACCGCTACAATGGAGATGCTTTTTCATTTTTTATTTTAGTCTGAATGTGCCCCGGCCTGGAAAAACTCTCTGTCTTACAGATGAATACAATGCCACAGTATGAGAAAAACACAGTATTAATGGAGTCCATTTTACAGTAGTTCGCTGTTTGCAGCTGAAGGCTTTTCTGTTGTC
This sequence comes from Gymnodraco acuticeps, assembly GCF_902827175.1. NCBI lineage: Eukaryota > Metazoa > Chordata > Actinopteri > Perciformes > Bathydraconidae > Gymnodraco > Gymnodraco acuticeps. Next base: position 3,166,119 of record NW_022990966.1, read on the forward strand.
ATGCCCCAGAATAAAACAATAACAATGTTTTACTCACATTTAAGTGTCTGTATATGCCTCTGGATAAGAGAAAAAAGATTCACCCCTGATAATATAACTCTATCACAAAGCCTGTCCTCAGACAACAAAACACATTACTGAGATGAAAATGGGCTACCGCTCTCCTCTCCCCCCGGGAAGATCCTGATGGTGGAGAAATCATAGAGAGGTGGTTAAAAAATGGACTCCAAGCCTTCCTGTGCAGTGTACAAGTCTCAGCAGGACAGTGACTTTAACCGAGTCTTTTATGTATTGTAGCACACACACATGAATCAAATGGTCAAAAGTTAAGAAAGTGGGGGAAAGCCAAAAAGTTTCTATCTTCTGCTGCACTTTTCCTACGTGAACAATGACGCACTCCACAAAATCTATACTGTGTCTGGTCTTCCACTCTCTCTCCATCCGGTGTGGTTGTTTTGGCTGCGTAATGAAAACAAATGGTGATGTAGCCGAGCTGCAGCAACTCTGCACACTGCCTCATCCATCCCCATCTGACTAAGATCTATTCCCCATCACAGGGAGAGACTGCAGAGCTAAGCCGCGTCACTGCAGGAACTTCTGCGGACTCTAGACCAGGGCTCTTAAATGTGTTCAATTAAATGTACCTGAGAACTTTGCACCTGCGTCACAGCAGTACCAAGTAATTCCTACCAATCTACACTTATTTGCTGATATAGAGTGAGCCAGGTTGAGGGGGAGAAGGTGCTTTAGTTCAAACAGGACATATTGTGCACATTTTCAGGTTCATATTTGTATTGTGTGCCAGTGTGACATGTTTCCATGCTTTAATTGTTCTCATACTGCCTGCTGCAGCACCTCTTTCACCCCCTGTCTGAAACCAGAGCCCAGTCTGCTCTGATTGGTTAGCTGGCCAACACATTTAAGAAGACTGTCTTAAAAAGTTGCCTGCAATGATGCTCCCCTGTTAAATGCTTAAAACAATCTGAAAACGCAGCTAAAATACCACCATACATCAAAATGGTTGGACGTAGAAATCATGCGAATGGAGGTCACAGTTCTAATCCCAGTCTTCTATGAACAACTGACCGTATCAAGGTAATCTACTTGATTACACGTAACCTTATCAATGGCAAAGCATATGACAGACATGAGAATCCTGATCCTCATTTAATCAATTACAAACTTCGTCATTCCAGATTGAAAAATACAACACAACAACAGAAAACTTCACGAATGAAGTTCAATTGCTTCGTCGTGAGTTTCATATTATAAAAGAATGAGGTTCCATTTCTCCTCTGGAGCCTGAGGAGAGGTATAAATTGGTTCATTTACAACTCATACACAGGACTTTTGCCCACTGGGGCTTAAAAATTACCAATCAACCAACTGACGGGGGTCGGCCATGCAAAACCAAACAAAACATCAAGAAAAACAACACAAGACTGACTACTGAGGGGAAGTAATGAGAGATTCTGGACATGAAATAACTATACCTGGCGAACCCTGATGTGCACCTTAACTCAAATCAAATATTAAACTGAAAAGTGGATTTCTTTTCTTTCTCCCTGAGCTAAAGGCAGTAAACAAAGAAAAGCTGTTGGAGGGTGTGGATGAGAGCTGGCTCAGGACTGCATCCGTCACTATAAAGGCTTCTCCCCCTCTCATCAACAGCAGCCGCAACCTGGCACACTTCCACCTGTGTGTGTGTGTGTGTGTGTGTGTGTGTGTGTGTGTGTGTGTGTGTGTGTGTGTGTGTGTGTGTGTGTGTGTGTGTGTGTGTGTGTGTGTGTGTGTGTGTGTGTGTGTGTGTGTGTGTGTGTGTGTGTGTGTGTGTGTGTGTGTGTGTGTGTGTGTGTGTGTGTGTGTGTGTGTGTGTGTGTGTGTGTGTGTGTGTGTGTGTGTGTGTGTGCGCCCTTCAAACACACTGGATTTGGCCGTATAAAGGAAAATGCAGTTGCACAGGGAGGAGAGGGAGGGAGCTCCACCTGTCTTCCCAACCGCCAGACTGCATCTGTGGGTGTGTTGGAGGGGGGGTGAAGGTGAGGGATGGAAGGAGTCTCCTTTGAAACAAGATGAGCCCCACCCCTTCACCTCTTCCAATCTCCTTCCACTTTCTCCTCCCCCTTTATTTCACATTGCTAGTCTGATATGTGAGAGTAAATCAGTGGCTACTGGTAAGCAATTAAGAGTGAGTGGAGAAATGATGATGCCACCTTCCCCCTATTGCACCTCTCTCCTCCTCCAACCATCTTTCTGCTCACCTTGCCAGACTGTGTGTGAGGGGGAGTTTGTAATGAAAGGGGGGGCTTCAACATCTGTCCCTCACACTTAAATCCAGTGCTTAGAAAGTCCCGTCTGTTAGAAAGCCAAAGTGGAGGCAGCTCTGCCAGGCCCTCAGTGGTCAAAACACTGTGACATTTAAAATAAAATAAAAAGTCTGTGCTTCTGGAAAAGTTGTGTTGGGTAGTACAGTTTTGTTCACACAAGTACTGTCAGAGTAGCTAAGAACCAACATTGGAAAGTCATTTTAGTGACATGTTTGAGGAACTTTGTATTCTGAAATATAATTGTAATTTTCCAGTGCATGTACAATAAAAAGAAGGGGAAAGGTGGCATGTTCAAAGGATAAACCTTGTGCATACTCAACATGACCCTAAAGCATGTGTGATTTGAGAGGGAGACAAAGGTTCACAGCGAATCTCTCAATCAACGCTCTTGAAAAAATTACTTGGACATTGTTGAGGATTTAGGATCTTTCTGCCATGGAAATGGAAATAGGGAAGTCTGGTCCATAATCCAGCAGTAGGTGGCGGTAATGTGCCTTTAATGAGCTCCCCATTGAAATCAGGACAGCAGATACACATCTTCTGGCGCAGACTGAAAACTCATCTCTTTCGACTCCACTTCGAGCGATAGAATTACTAACAAAGAATTGCTAACAAAGCACTTATATTATACTAATAAAGGACTGGCTTATCTAAAGCCAGTTGAGTAGCACTTGAAATGTTTTGGCTCTATGAAACCTGATGTAGGTCTACTTATATGATTCTGTTTTCTTCAAAGTTGTATCTTCTTGGTCGAATGCACTTATTGTAAGTCGCTTTGGATAAAAGCGTCAGCTAAATGCAACGTAATGTAATGTAACTCTAGTAGTCAACCGCCATTTATTAAAGAAAAATATATTTAGGTGTTCAATTGTTTGATCAATTGGAAACACCGTTTTTTTTGACAGGCGTTGTTCATAGTTTAACTTGTTATTTTAGCCTTTACTTTGGAGGTGCCAAATTAGTAAACAATAAAACAAAGTAATGTTAGTTGTTTTGAAATCAGATCAGAATACAGAATACCTTTATTCGTCCCTCAAGTAGAAATGTGCAGATCCTGACAACTAATCCTCAAATATGAACGATGGACATCAGTTATTGATTTTTGCTGAAAGGAAGCATAGTACAAAGATAATCAGTTTAAACCTTTTGGAGAAGATGTGTGATTTATAGTTTCCTCAGCCAAAAGCAGATACCTCAAAACATTACTCTGACATTTGATAGACAGTGATCTTCTCGTATCAGGAATTTCCGCTCAGAGATTATCATTTTTTAGCCCAAACTATTCAATTCATGAAGATATAGGCCGGATTCCAGATGGAGAGGGAGGTTTTCTTTTCATGATTGAGAAGTCATTTTGAACTGACAGCTGTGTGACAGAGAGTTAATGATTGTTTGGCCTTGAGTTGTTTCTGGGGCGTGTTTCATTTGTGTATTCAGACTCTAATGTCTTTATGTCACTGGATCCAAGGCCCTTAAGTCTTTTACAAGCAGCCAATTTGCTGATCAATTTGCTGGTCAATTTGTGTATGTTCGTATTTAAAGTACTTTAATTGCTTCTTCGTCAAGGTTTAGTACACTAATTCCTTGCCTCGCTTTCACACATTCTTTATTTATGTCTTGTGCATTTTTTATCGCAAGCTTGAAGAGAAAATCTGTGTTTTACCATCAAAGCGACCTCACATTCCTCTGCATCCCACTGTTACTTCATATAACTTTTCACCCTCACTTTTATAATGCCAGTCTCTCATTTCAAAGCTTTGAGATGGGGACGGCGTCTCTTCCCCTTTCGTCATCGCCGAAGTCGAACACATCAATCACACATTTGTTTTCCATTTAACAGAGACGCATTTAAGAAAAATGGAAATATCTTCTTGGCAGTGCGTCTGTGCGCTCTTACTCTTTCAAGCCGTCTTATTTAGCCGGTCTGATCCCCCGCCCCTCCTCCTCTTCCACCACATCTGTAGTGTGGTTTGGTTTGGAAAGGAGAGAGATACAGAGGGAGTGAGTATGTGAGTGTGTGTGTGTGTGTGTGTGTGTGTGTGTGTGTGTGTGTGTGTGTGTGTGTGTGTGTGTGTGTGTGTGTGTGTGTGGTGTGTGTGTGTGTGTGTGTGTGTGTGTGTGTGTGTGCGTGCGTGCGTGCGTGCGTGCGTGCGTGCGTGCGTGCGTGCGTGCGTGCGTGCGTGCGTGCGTGCGTGCGTGCGTGCGTGCGTGCGTGCGTGCGTGCGTGCGTGCGTGCGTGGTAAGCGAGAGTCAAACCTACTGTGCAACCTCCATCTCTGCATGCAACTCCATCACATCTCCTGATTACCTTGAGAGCCGTCGCAGGTGTGCCCTGTACGCTCCCTCTAAGAGGATGAAAGTGCATTAGCATGAAAATATGGAGCTTCTTATCACACCGGGAAGCTGCTGGAGGGAAGTTTGGTCTTTTGGGCAATGTGGTGAGACGCTCCTGAGAGGAGAGAGGGAGGAGAAGGTTTCCTGGTCTGCTGGATGCCACTTTAAAGCACCATGCTTGCGGTTTTGCACCGTTTTAGCTCATTATCTGCAAATCCCATGTGACCTAGCAGGATTTTTTTACATTCATTTCCAACTTGCACACTGTAGGCAGAGATTGAGACTTCTGAATTTGAAATTGAGGCTAAATTAAGTCACAAAAATTGTGTTTTCGCAACTTCACTTGAACCTGTCTGCTGCAAGAGTTGCTTCTTGACTAAACCACACGGACTTGAGCAAACGCTTAAAAGCAAAATACTCTTTCAGTGGAAACTTCAAAAGGGGTGGGGAAACTTCAAATACTTTTTTGAGGCCGAGCCATCCTAGTTCATTTCATTTCAGTGAACTATGAAAATCAACTGGCTGTGACTTCAAACTCTCCTGAGAAACACTCCCACAGTAAACATTTAGTTTGCTTCGTCTTTATTATTGCAGCGTAGAGCAAATATGCAAAGGCACTGTTATTTGTGCATTTAAAGAAACTTCTAAATACCTCTAATCTGCAAATAACACTTTGCACTGTGTATGGTTTATACAATATAGAGTAAATAAAGGGACATTAGTTCAAAGACACATTGATATGTTTGAATTCCTCACTGGGTCATTTTCCCAAACAGGGACTGTGGGTTATTATCTCAATAGAGAACAGCCTTTCAATGTGTTCAAATATGCACATTCAAAGTCAAAATAATACTAAAATGTCCAAAATTAGTGTGCGAATGTATCTGCAGATGTAGATGCAGGTGATGTACTTTATCCTAAAGTTTAACGGCTAAAAAACAAGACGCAGGTACATCCATTAGCAAAACAGCTTATAAATACTCAAACGTTAGAAGTAGAAGTACAGACAGAAGAAGAAGCCAGGATGTGCCAATCCTGACTGTTATAAATGCATAAATGATACCCATCAAGACTGGAACATATGACATATTGCAAAGAATGAAATAATGTAACTCCGCCATGATGAGCTCAAAGGTCTGTCTACGAGATGTTTCAACAAATATTAGGACTATTACACATTTACATTTTGGGCAGTGTGAAGATATGTGGGTCAGATCCAGTTTCCACCCTGCTGTCCAGAGTGGGAGAAAGTGAGCTCAATAATCAAACATGACGTTGATTTCAGAAGAGGATATGAATTCTCTCACTTTACCTGCAGCTGCTGGCGAACTGAGAGGATATTTATAAACCCAGACTTTCTCTTTAATATGTATTCAGAGTGTATCTGAGCACAGGAGGTGAGAACATCTCATTCTGCGCTGTGCTGTTAATGAACCATAATGGTGATAAAGTGCTGATGATCGTCCTTAAAGAGCCCTCAGTGAGAGAGATGCCAATTAGAGGAAGCCTGGTGATTAAATGGGAACAATAAAGCTTTTTCTGCTGTGCCACACACACACACACACACACACACACACACACACACACACACACACACACACACATTCACACACACACCTGTAGATATGCACCAACCTTCAGAGACATCACAACTATAATGAACGCAAACACACATACACGTACAGTTTAACACACTATAAAGCATCAAGTGTATAATCTGAACACATGCACCAACATTAAGAGAACTTTACACACACCTTTATCACAGAGAAACAGAATCACACCCACACAGATGTATGCACTTCTTCTTCTACTGCAAAACATTTCAAACAACGAGGAAACATTAAGAAAAAACTGAATGATTACTTGTCTACTTGCAATATAAAAGGAGTCTATCTAGTATGTGTACATGTTTTAAAATGTTTAAATGTAAAAACATATATTTGCACTGGTTATGGTGGAAAAGTTTTAAGTATTGCTACAAAATGTCGTCCCTCACACCCACAAATAACTTTGATAAGATTAGATCTTGTCGATCCCCGGAAAATGACAAAACCTCACTTTCTTAAACTAGGAAAGAATGGAGCTTATCCATGCACACATGTTTTCCTCAGTGCACAGAACCATCACACACACACACACACACACACACACACACACACACACACACACACACACACACACACACACACACACACACACTGAGTGTTGCTGCCAGTGATCAGCAGTCGGGGGTAGCTTTGTTTCTCTGGAGTTTGTCAGCTGAGCCCAGCGATGCCACCAGACATCAGCACCCACTGTAACTGGTAATGAGTCTCTGAGGAGCGGCCAGCTGTGCAGCGGCCAGGAAACAACCCCATTTAAAAACTATCATCTCCTCCCAGCCGCCTGCCCACTTTCCTCCCAGACATCCCGGCAACTGCAACCTGCATCAGGCTGCACCACCTGCCAGTCAAAGCTGCTGCTGCTGCTGCCCGCCCCCCCCCCCTCCCTCCCTCCCTCCCTCTGCACCAAAGTGTGAACCTGAACAGCCGGCCAAATGCTCGGCCTCCAGTCACCTGAAAACATAATCTGCATTTAAATTAAAAACTCACTTTGGTGACTCATTCTTACTCCAGAGGGTGAGGGTGTTTCATTAAGGGGATTAGCATGCAGGAGAGTCAATAAAGCCTCGTAAACATGGTGCTGTCATGGCGTCATTTACATGTTGTCGTCCATGGCTTGTACCCTCAATATTGATAAATGGGATTAAACAGGCTGGCAGCAGTGAGATGTATGCATTTAGAATAGAGAGCCACATCAATTCCTCTTGTATGTATTTTCAATGGACGTTACTGCATGGCGAAGAATCAAGAAATCCGCCTGATTCTCTTAACCCATTTCTACCTGTTATGACATTTTCTATTTCCTTTTTTTCCTTCAGTTCAAGCGTGTTGCTTAGACTCTTTCCTGCATTGTGACCAAGGGCCTCTAAGATATATTTCCTATTCATATATGTAAAAAAAAACTGAAGTCCTATGTAGGGATGTCATTAAATGTCCATACCAGATTTCAAGATATTAGTCCAACTGGAGTAAATGTTGTGGCATTGAATATCATGCTAAATATAGTAATTGGGCACAAACTGAGCTGGGATGTTTGTTTTTACACCCTGTTCATAAGGAAAATATTTCTGCTGGACCAACATATTTAGAAGTTGAAAAAACATGGATAGAGAACACAGTAGGCTCTCTGGTGGTTTGATTAGCGTCCAGTGAATATCTCCCATAAAACTAAAATAAAAATCAGGGCAAAGAAAGACTGTGAGAAGTTTTATTACCTATATAAAAACTTCTGTGTGTACTCTCGGTGACTGTAAAGCCGCTCCAACACGTTCATGGTCTCCCTCTAGCTCTGCGTCCTGAGTGACCACAGAGGCTGGGTGGCCTTCAGTGACGAGCCAGCGTGTTTACAGACGCCAGAGTGAAGGTTAGTCGACGCCAGATAGCAGGGGTCAGCGGTGGAGACGGAGATGGATGTGTGTTTGGTCTGGAAGAGAGACAGGCCTGAGGTTCTGATACAGAGAGGCCTCAGAGCAGAACGTCCATTAACCCACACTTAAAGACTCACTGAGAGCAGAGCTGTAAAATACCTCTTACCTTTACTCCACTACTGGAATAATGCAGCAGTACTTGACTACTTCCTGCTAGCTCTACTTTAGGCAGCACAGTGAAATCTGTTATTTATCATGTATTGTTACATTTTTGAGTTTGGGTTATTTTGCTTCCAAAACATTTAGTCACATTTATTTCAGATGAGTGGAAAAGGAAACATCAAAAATACACATTTAGGTGTTTATTTTACTAACTTTGTCTGTTTGCATCCGAGATTTCTCCTAAACTCACCTAATCTTAGCACTGGAACATGTGACAACAAGCATATTTATTCATAACATTTACAGTAAGAGAACTTGTAATAAAAAATATGTAAGTAATCAACTGGGATGTTAACGTTACAGTTTTAAAGACGGCTTTGTTCATCACTCAGATCGTGATTTATAAAACCGTTTCAAAGGGAATAATGTTAATTGTTCCTGTAAAAACCTTTGAGTATAATATATAAAGATTATAAAGAAAGATTATAAGTATAATTTAATACTTAAAAATTACATAAGAATTTGAAACCTGGCTTAATCTGAGTTTCAGGAAATGCGTGAAACCATGTGAGACATTTATTTAGAGGATATAATTAAAGGTGGGGTAGGTAATTTTGGAGAAACCAGCTCGAGTGCGCTAGAATTTGAAAATACACAGCCGTATTTTTTTTTGCCACTTCCTTACAGAGCCCCTCCTCCAACACACACGAACGCGCACATGACCAATGAGGGCACGAGATAAATTTGTGCACAGATGGAAGACTGACAGGCAGGTAGGCCATCCAGTTATTTTAGCCGGGCCGGCTAAAATGATTGGTCGTGCTTTTTACAGTACTACGGCTTCCACAGATGACATGTTTTTAATGGATTTTGTGTCAAAGCACTTCAGATATTCATTGCTATCGGGATGTTAAGAGCATTCCATGGAATATAACACAAAGTGTATCTCGAGCCGGTTTCTCAAACTTACCTACCCCACCTTTAAATGTAATTAAATAATTTTAAGCAACACATCTTGTATGGCCACTATAATATCCTTTTATATTTCCATTCATTTTTATTTTTATTATTGATGTATAACAAAATTCACAAAAACCTGGACTAAACCCAAAAAAAGTTACTTTTATATTTACATCGGGGCAGTTTTGGTGCAACTATTTAACTTTTTTGTAAGTAACATTTTACCATTGTGGTATTTTTAAGTAAAGGAGTACTTCTTCCAAACTACAGCTTATTCAATCTATCCCTAGTCATTGTGACATTTTTAAACAAACAAAACGATTTTCTGAAATGCTGTAGTGTTTTGTGAAATGCTGTAGTGTCTTGCACTTCAGGGCCACCGTAGATTTGATTGGCATTTTGCCAATTTAAATGACAGGCTAACTACTCTATCATTAGTTTGCATTGAGCTCAGTTTCATGAAGCCTTTGAAACTCTTTGCATGGTTTGTTTTCTCTGCTGGGACGCCAGGAAGGTGGGGTTTCCCTACAAGGGAACATAAGGAGAGCAGAAAGATTACACACAGGGACATGTCTGAAAGTCAATTAGTAGTTCTTCTTCTGTGGTTACATGACACAGTAAAAACACTCTCACCTGACCTGAAGCTGCAAATGTGTGAGGACAAAGTGTTTCCTTTTATTTACCCCATTTGCTAGGTGGCTGAGTGGTCTGTGTTCATTTATCATGAAATCAGTTAAATCAGAAAATGCGTTCATCTGCACTATCAGGCTCACACTGCCATCTGGTGGCCACACAGCAAACAACTGTAAACAAATGGATGGAAATTAGCTTTTGGAGGCAGAAAGCTGATATTTTGACACTGAAGTTGCTTTCATTTTTAGTTTGTTATTTTATTTTCTCAATGGTTCCTTTACAACAGATCTTTTAACGCATTGTGGAGCATATTTTGATGTTGCCTCAGTTTATATTTATGGAGTTATGTGACCAAATCTGATGTGTTTCGCTCAGTGATAAGTCGTGAGCTCAGAGTCAGGACAAGGTATATAATCTTTGATGGAGAAATTATTAAATTATTTATTTGTAAAACCTTGTTTAGTCTTATATGGTGGAAACGCTCAAGTGGAATCCAAAATAATGAACTTTTAAAGTTGAAATAAGTATTCCAAAAATAATTTCTAGAATAAACACAGCTTTTTAATGAGGAAATAATTGAAATAACATGACTTTATAAAATGTTAGATTCCCATTTCACATGTTTAATGTATATATAAAGACAAATACCAGCCCAAAGTATCAGTATGTGTTTATTTAAAATGGGTTGTATTCATTAACAGATAGAATAGACCACTACTACTGAAGGCAGAAGCACAGACAGCAGCGAGATGTATTGCAGTTCGTTTCAAGCGATGTGAATAACAGCGTGATCACAGCAGCTGGCGAACCATCCAGATGTTCGTTTAGACAGCCCTGTGAGTTTTATACTGAAGCAGACAACAGTGTGGTTTCACTATAAACACTTTTCAGTTTTATAAACTTCTGCATCTGTGTGAAGATTTACATTGATGATCGACGCTATGTTCTTTTCTCACTATGAATACAAATCCCAGTGTTATTCAACAGCTGTTGTTTCCTGTTTTGTATGATTTCCAAACTGTTTTACTCTCCCCAGCTCTTTGTAGTCAGACAGGACATTCAGATGTCGTGACAGATGGAAAATTCCAAAATCTTTAACATGGTGTGGAAATACCATCACAAATAAACCGAAGAAGCCTGAAGCAAAAACTAGAGGTTGATGAAGCAACTCGAACATGTAAATAGAGTATAGTCATAACACCAAGTGATACATTTAAAAATATACATTCGTTATACCTTATTAATAAATATCATTATTGCATTTTTTAAAAGCCCTTAAGATGTAATTAAGGGGGGCGGGGGGGGGGGGGGGGGGGCTTTCAAACCAGCACGACTTGGAAGGCATTATATTATCTGTGAGCACCAATGTGGTTGAGTTAGGCTTGTGTGTTTTTCAGCTGGAATTGATCAATGTAGGAAAGCTGCTTTACAAATAAAGTTGCATTGCCTTCTTTTTTTAAGCTGTTTAAAGATAAAAACTTTAAAATAGTTTGTTTAAAAGTTTTGTTTCCAAGAAAGTTAAGTACAGTTTATTGTTGGGGCAAAATTGAGTGGGAAATCATGTTTCATAATAAATACCTCATTGTTTTGTTATGAAATTGTCACTTCTAAAATGACATTTTGCCCCTAAGAAAATATCAATGATGCTCTGGAAGAAACGATGAATTAACCCAACATTTCTCAACACCACAATCTTTTTTCAAACAAGATGTTAAGAGTTCATGTGGTTAAAAGAATAACATAACCAACATGACAACTGGTTGTAAGAAACCACAACAGAACATAATCAACCACAGGGACTTGGATGTGGTCAATAAAATGATCCTCAGGCACTGATGTTAAAAAAAAACATGTGACTTCCAGAATAAATAAATTACAGTACAAAGCATGAAGCACCTGTGAGGAGAGGACATTTGAGTCAAAACAAGTCACCCCTTCCTCTCAATCTTCTTCTTGGCTTTTAGGATTCCTATAGTTCTTTCCTTAAGTATCTGAGTGAAGCACGCCCAGTCAGTTTACATATTTGAGAAAACTTTACAGAACACTGAAGCTGTGAGGAGAGTCTGTGTGTTTTTCTCAGCAGAGATCTAACATCAGGAAAATACCCCAAAATGTGAAAAATACAAATACATGTTGTACAGACTCAGGTTATACACCGATAGAAGAGTTTTATGTTTTATTCTACTCGAGCATGCAGTCTGCGATGGGACTAAGTGCTGCACAGTGAGACATCTAGCGAGCTCCTTAACTTATTTACAGTAAAATTCTACTTTAAAAGAAGGTCCACATACTGTTTATGCAGCAGTGAGGACCTCAATCTGCTGCTTCAAGTGTCCACTTAAGGGAGCTGAGTCCCAGGATTGAGGATCACTTAGATAGTATTTTCTACACTGAATCTCCCTTTAAGTTTCGCTCGTAAACATCTCATCCCGAGCCCATATTCATCAAACTTCTAGGAATTACATTGGAAAATGTTCTTAAAAGCCGTTTTAAGAGTCAAAAGGCCCATTATTATTATTATTATTTGAATCTTCAGAAAAGGTTCATTTAACTTGTGCAAAATCTTTATCATCTCCATCAGATATTGACATATGTTCATGATATATGAATATGAGGGTAAAACCGATGGAAAATGGATGAAATTGAAACAAAAGACAAAACAAACTGGATTGAAGGAGAGTAAACGTGTCAAACTTATATATGGGCATTAAAAGCCGACGAAAAAGCTTCATTAGTAATATTCGTGTTTTTTAGGAAGGACTGCAGCGAACACCAGAAATGTTTTTTAGACCCCTGCAACTTTAGATGTGATTATTAATTGTGCCTCGGGGAAATAATGAGTACATCTAAATAAATCCAACATTTTCCAAACCACATAAAAATGACACCCATACGTTTCATTTTGCAGAATTCTGCCTTTAAACAACCCATATTTAATCTTATATACAATTATACCTCTACTTACTATTTACAGAACATACCTGTGCAAACGTTATACATTCCTGGGACCCACTTTCAGATACCATTAGCTTCTTACAGTGACGTGCTGCTCTAAAGTAAGTTCATTACTTCTCAACCTCTGTTAACACAAGGAATACTCAAGGCTGTAAGGCTTATGCAATTACCATTGGTTAACACGCTCTCTGTTCTGAATGAGACTCACTCTGCCTGCTCAGCCTCTTCCTGTATTCACATTTTAAACTGTACTCATTAAATGTTGTGTATCTGGTATTTTCAGGCTTTGTTTGGATCTGTTCCAGAGCATCACATAAGCAGGGACACACCGCCAAAATAAAATAATTTTTCTTTTTGCCATTAATGCAAAAGGAAATGATTAAATATTCAACAGAAACCTGCAAGAAGAAAGCATGTCAGCCTAGCCAATGATGGCGTTTTACAGGACGTTCAGTGTGCATAAGGACTTAAAAACAAGATCTGTAATGGCCTCGATGCGTCTGTGGACTTTACTTTAATCTGTTAACATTCAGACTTTAACATTTTAGCCGGGTTGAGCTCCAGCTGTGGAGTACGGAGGCTTTGTGGGGAGAGGCAGTGATGTGAAGATTGAGGGTTTGGGATAACAAAACACACAAAATGTCTGCATGGAGAGCTTTAGAGATGACACACACACACACACAAACTAAAATGGCTGGGTGGAAATGAGACAAAGCATGAGTGATGGGAAAACAAAATCAAACAAAAAAGAGAATCCAGGATCATCCATAATTTATTCAACATGTATGATTCATTTTTAAAAGTTTCTGTACATTGACACTTGATCTGTGTTTAAAAATAAATGAAGCTTTTCGTACATTTGAGGGTCAAGTTAGTCAAACTAAATTCTGATATCAGGTCATGTTGTCAAAGAACATGTCCACATTTGGAGGAAGAAAAAAAAAAAACATTGCAAAATTTGATTAAATAAATAAATAACATGACAATTATCTCAAAACTAAACCTCCAGCAGGCTTTGTCTTTATACTGCATGATTTCACCGCACCTTTCAAACCGAGTTGAGATGTTACCTGATTTCTTTCTCTGATGTTAGATTATTAAAACTTCAAAGACCAACACTGGATTCCTGCATTTATTTTTTAGAATTAAATTTGATTATTGTTTGGGATTAATGTCATGTAAACTAAAAGTGGCTAGCCAACACGGGGCTTTTAAAAATGTGAAATTAATTATTTACTGTGAACAGACCGGTTCAGACAGAAGGCAAAGAGCATTTTATTTTCGGCGCTTGGAAATGTTAAAAAAATGCGTCTTTCCATTTCCACACATGCAAACAAATCTTGAATATATATGTATTTTCTACATTTGAAACTGGTAGAAAAGTGAGGAATATATGCTTAGCCTTCTGCCTGAACACACCTGAACTCGTGATAAAAGATGGTGGATGTGCTATTAATTAAAACGTTTTCTCCACCTGATTATTTTCTTAGTTTCCAGACCAGAGTATGAACCTGATCGTTGCTCCAGTTAGACTCCGACTCCTCCTCATCATGTTTCCCTGACTTTAAACAACTCTCCTGATCCTGGTTTCAGTCTCCAGCTGCCTTTCCCCCTACTTCCACCCAAAGATAAATCTCATATATTTTTAAAGATCCTACAAAAGGGTAGCTTCCTGGAAAAAGTGGATTCTTAAAAATATATAGTTCCATACAATAATCACCAACTAGTGCATCACCTCCCAAAAATCAGACCATCAAAAACCACACATTTTTGGTTATAGCAGCCTTTTTTCTTACTGACTCTAAATTACATATATTACAATCAAACACACCTCTGCCTCAAAAAGGAAGAAAGGGAAATACAAGGTTATGCACATGATGCATCAATGACTTATTGCTTTAAGTATTTGTTCTTCTAGCATACAACTCCTCAAACTCTACAGGAATCTTTAAGGACGGTTTTTATATCGTAGATCGCGACAAAGCAGCTCACATAGCAGTTCACACACACCTGCGGTATCAAAAACAAATAGTGTATTATTTACACATTGGAAATACTTAGCAGAGGACAGTCAGAGACAGCGAGCTCAAATCTGCCGTTTCTTCTTCCAATGAGTCTAAAATGTCAAATGAAAGTCACCAAAAGAGAAAAAAACAAGACTCCTGCATACTGGACTTTGTTTCCAATGAAAAACAAGCTCGCTGTCAAAATGCCTCTGCTGCCAACGGTATCCCTCCTCTCTTCCTCCCTTAGAAAGACTTTTCTGAAACATAGTGCAACACTGCTGCCAGCGGTGAGCTTTGAACGCTGCTCCGCTCCACACACAATCACAAACCACCATGCACGCCTGCAGAGGTTTTGTAAATAACAATCTAAGTTTTGTAAATATAGGCAAACTTTTTTAAATGTTGTCATGTAGCATTCTGCTTTCATATCATGGTTCCTTTATGTTGTTCTTTATAAAAAATGTAATTGTTTTCTCCAGAATTTCATGAATGCATTTTTAGGTTCGTCAGGTTTTCATGTTTTATTATCATATCCTGCTAGCATGTCCGAAATATAATGTCCAAAGGACCAGTGTATGAAGTTATTTTATAGGTCTTTAGTAGCACAATATTTGCGAGAATATACAATTGTTTGATAATATCTGCAACCATTTTACGTGTAAGAATTAGCACATTTTCATTTTCTGCTTCTATATTGAATATCCTATAGTTTTGTAAAATGTTTGGGCTTTGTTACACAAAAAGATTACCTTGAAGATGCGAAGAATTTAGAACTGAAATGGTTGGTTAATTCGTTTATCGACAGAAAATAACAGATCACTTGTTTTTAATAATTTCGCTCACTAAACATGCCAAACACTTTTGAGTTTAGGTTAATGATTGTAAATACAAATGATTGAGGTTTTCGACTGTTGGTTGGACAAAAACCTGGGTGCTGACAGATCACTTTTTACAGATTAAATTATTAACAGATGAATACATTTAGTTTTCCTGGAGCGCTCTGCATCAACACACATACCATTTCAATCCTCTCCAGACCTTGATGCCCTGGTATACATCACTATCACACATATACCCCCGGTCCTTTGGCCCCTCGGCGCCTAGAGACAGTGGCAGTGCTGCTAACGTACACACACTCCTCCGACCCGACCACAAACACCCCTCTCCGCTGCCAAGTGTAATAGAGACGTTGTCACAGCGTTTACACCGACGGCTGATTTATGCGGCGCAGAGCATGCCATGTGCCGCAGGATCGTCTCTAACATAAACACAACCCTCCAGAGGAGCTGGCTGGCCCATGTATGGGGCGAGTGTTTACCCATCAGCACCCATCCGAGTGACTGCAGCGCTGGGTCTGACCCGGGACAGAGCACCACGAGCTCTAAATCACGCACACGTATGACAGCAGATTCCGGGAACAGATTCAATGAAGCGCCGTCCTCTCAACGCTATCTCAAGCACCACTTTGTCTTCTGACGTTTACACCTGAGCTCCTCTCTGGTTACCATGGAGGAAAAAGTGTTTGTTCCACCACAGAGTACCCAACACTAAATCTTCCCTTTACTGTGGGATCACACTGGAGCCACTAGACAAACAACTCAGTGTGCTGAAAGTATTCAATTAAACAATGAGCTGATTGAGAGAGACCTCCATTTTGAAAATATAGTACTTGTGTAAGACATGAATTCGGCAAAAAATGAATGATGGCTGTGTCCAAGTTCTAAATGATAAGAATTTGCTAATTTTTCCTGTTTTATTTTTACCAATTGAATCCAAACCCCGATTATGGCTGTTGGACAGACTAAAAATCATCATTTGAAACCGTCATCTTGTCCATTGTTTGACATGTTATTAACGTTTAAACAAAGCGCATCAAATAAAATCAAAATAAATATGAATTGCAGCACTTCAAAATGCAGTGGCCAGGCTGCCTGCAGTGTGAACACAGTTGAAAAGGGACGTAAAGCTCAGTTGACTTGACATTCATGGCTGCAGTGCTAAATAACTCAGTGTGTGCCTCTAACCACCTTCAACTACAACAAAGCGTCTTTCAGCCCAAATTACATCAAGTAAATCCTCTGTGAAGACTATCTACCGTATAGTACTCAAAAAATATACAGCCGTTTGTGATCCATAATATCTCTGTCAAGCAAAGGTCACTTAGTATTCAAGCTATGGAGGTCAGGATTACGAGTTATCACACTACTCATGTGCGTAAGATGAACTAGTTGCAGATAAACTACTTCCACCTTCCGAGCAGACAACCTCCAAACAACTGGAAAATACTTTCCGAGACAGAAACCAGAAAAAAACGAAACAAATAAACACTTTTCTACTCTATACAACTGACTGGTATTTCAATTGTTTGGCTGTTTTTGTGTCAAGACACGCACTACCCTTACTGCTGAGGAATATAAGTCAGTCTTAACGGCTTTGTTTGTTTGTTGGTTTTAGGAATCAAAAAGCTATGATTAAATGTGCCATAGTGCAATTTTGGCATTTATCAGAGATCTATTGAAAATACACAAGAATGACTATGAAGTGCTAAAATGAGACAAAATATTAAGTACAAAATGAAAAGAAAATCCAGTACAGTAGTTTTTAATATTGATGCTAACTTTAGTCATTAACATCCAACACATGAATCCTCCATGTACTTATGATTGACTGGGAATGATGAACGTAAAGCTAGGATTTTTATTTTTTATTATTAGATTGAATAATTAGCATTATTTTAATCTCACACATGATTTAATGTTTTTTGTGGATTTTCTGTGTGTGATTATATATTTGTTAGCAGCCACCATACTACACTAACGCAAGCAAAAAGCTACCCTGTGCAAGAACCGTTCAGAAAGAAATAACAAAAGGTTACAATATGAGAGCATGATGAATAAACAAAATCAAAAGAGGAAAATAAATAAATGATGGTAATGAAGATGACTGAGAAGGGTCCAGAAATGATCTCTGAGATGATGACAGAAAGGTAAGATGGTTCACCTCAAACTTTAAACAATATTTCTCCCCAATATATATTTTCCAAACATAATCTTTAAACAACTTCCTCTTTTGTCATCTCTCATGCTGGAATATTAACCATTGTGTTCCCTCTATCAATAACTCATTGATATATAAGTTACATACAATCAACACATATTACATGATTAGTACAGAAACGTTTAACATTATCAAGTTAGATTTTGTGCGTTTTTAAAGGCAATTTGCCTTCTTTTATGATTTTTTATGTTATTTTCAGGACATTTTGAGAAGGCAACGGTTACCTCTCTTAATGGTCGTCCACATCGATCTGCTGTGAAGAGTTTTCTGTGACCGGGAGCCAGTCAGTGGTCTCTTTTTTATATGTATATATCGCTATGTGTCTTTATTGAAAAGTTAGTTATTGAAAGTGGCTGCCTCCTTCTCAGCCTTCTCTTTGGCCTTCTCCTTCTCTATCAGCTTCTCCTCCTTCTGCAGCATCACCATGATGTCCGCCACCTGAGAGGTGGAGATGTCGATGTCCTCCTTGTCGATCAGCTCCACCACCTGGGATAATGCAGGACAAAAGAGCAAATGTTTCAAAGCAAATTCAAAACCTATCTTTTTAATATGGCTTATCATACAGTAGTATCATTGTCCATGTTTTGCTTTTATTTTAAAAAATTTAAAATTTTCTTTTTTAAATTATTTTCTTTTAACCTATTTTCATTTCAGCTTTTTACATTACATTGCATTTAGCTGACGCTTTTGTCCAAAGCGACTTACAATAAGTGCATTAGACCAAGAAGACACAAACTTGAAGAAAACAGAATCATATAAGTACATCAGGTTTCATAGAGCCGAAACATTTCAAGTGCTACTCAACTGGCTTTAGATAAGCCAGTCCTTTATTGGTATATAAGTGCTTTGTTAGTAATTCTATCGCTCGAGGTGGAGTCGAAAGAGATGAGTTTTCAGTTTGCGCCGGAAGATGTGCAAGCTATCTGCTGTCCTGATGTCAATGGGGAGCTCATTCCACCATTTGAGTCACGGCCCGTCCACACAGCGGCGTGCGTTGAAAGCTTCACCATTCACTTTGAATGGGGTGACGTCACTTTTCGCCAAACTGCATTGTGGGAAGCGACGCGGAGCTTCGCTGGCGTGGCTCGCTGCAAAGGTTGAGCAATGTTCAACTTTTGAAGCCTCGGCAGAAGTGTCAGCCAATCGAATCATATGCCAGTACAAGCTCTAGCCAATCAAACCGCTGCTTGTGTGAGATTCATGTGATTGGTTGTTGGTCGAGTTTCAGACACGCCCGCCGGCAAGCGACAACGCACGCCGCTGTGTGGACGGGCCGTCAGGATAGCAAACCCACGTGTTTTTGCGGATGGGAACTTGGGTCCCTCTCGCAGTGCGGGTGCAGCGAGCCGTTTTGCTGATGCAGAGAAGAGTTACTGGAAGCCAGTGAAGGGAGCGGAGGAGCGGTGCGGTGTGCGAATATTTAGGAAGGTTGAAGACCAGACGAGCCGCTGCATTCTGGATGAGCTTTAATTCAAGGGGATTTCATTAGGATCACTGTAGATGTTTTATCTTGTTCTGTACTTAATATTATTTTAATATTGTTGTTGTGTTTTCTGTAAAGCACTTTGGGCTGCTTTGTGCATGAAAGGTGCTATACAAATAAAGTCTATTATTATTATTATTTGAGCCGTTAATACTTTGCTTTATATCTCAAGTATTTCTAAATAACATAATAATAGGATTACAGAAAAACTAAAGGCTAGATTGTAATGAAGCTCGGTGGAGGTGTGTCACGTGTGCCAGGAAACATTCCATTTGAACAGGGGAGGATACACTCATTATTTTTCTAGTTTTGTTAATATTGAGAGATAGAGAATTAGTCCTTGGCAGAGTCCTTGGCAGATGTGTAACAAAGTATTTTAACATAACATGTCACTATAGATATTACAATATAGTGACAAATTCAATCCCACACAGCATCCTGTTGCCGGATGTATTGTTTTGTTGTTTTATAATATTTGCTATATACCACGGTGTTACCAGGAAATACATTTTATATATACGTGACCTGATTTTAAAGTGTTGTGTCTTCGGTGAAACAAATGAGATTAGTGCTCTAAGTATTTCTACATCAAATAAAAAAACTCATATCTAAATAAAAAAAACAAAAAACCTGCAGAGACTGCCAGCGGTACTATTTATCAAAATCAAAAAGTGTTTTAAAAGGTAAAAGTTTTAAAGGGCATTCAGAATACAATCATTTCTTGATAGGATAAAGCCTCTCTCTTCCATAACAACCGCTTCTTTAGTACTTTTCCTATTAAAAACTAACTTTAAAATAACTTTCTGTGATAATTAAAGAAACTACAAAATAAAAAATGCACCACAAATCAGGGCCATATTTCTCAGTTGTCTCGTGAACGTACCTTGATGACGTCGTCGATGTCGATCTTCCCGTCCTTGTTGTCGTCGAGCGACTCGGCGATGCTCTGCAGCTTGTGCTCAGGAATGTTCTGGATCTGTCGCATGACGCTGATCAGCTCGTCGATGCTGATGAGGTTCTCCCTGAAGGAGTAGAACACACTGCATACAGGAAACGGTATGTAACCAATTGTGAGGAAAATGTGGCGGAGAAGTCTGAGGACAACATGCCCCAATAGAGGTTCCCGAATCACACCAATCACGCTGATTTCAAGCTTCGTCGATAGTGAGAGTGAACATTACTGTGGAAGCTGCCTCAAAGTTAATCCATGCTCAAAATGCTATTAAGAATGGTTTAAAGTATTACATATTATTATTTAGTTTAAAGCTGAATTAATTAGCAGTTTACCATTTTTATATTTTAACATCAAATGATTGTCTTATGGGAAATATAATTTTTTCATTACAGTTTTCTAAGCGCTATATTTATTAATAACTTTTTAATATATAAAACATATTGCATTGTTATAAATCAAAGGCCCTACACAGCCTCAAAGATGGTTTCAATAAAGTTGCTGAGTGGACCTGATCAGATTGATTGTGAAGTTTTACATTTTAAAACTAAAAGGAGAGCCCCTAAAGTCTAAACAAATATTCATATGATAAAAACAATGAATTTTCAGGACCTTAAAGGCTCTAACAACACTCTGATAGGAGTTATTTTACTTCTGATACTTTAAGTACATTTTACAGATATTACTTATGTACTTTTACTCAAATACGCCCACCACTGATTGTCAGTAAATCCCTGACAAAAACGACACAAATACATTTTGAGTTTTTCTAAATTCAAATCAAGCACTTTAAGTTAGATCTTAGCATTACATCTAGTTTCATTCATCAAGAAACAATAACTGTTTATTAAAGTGGATACACAGCAACCAATGGGGTGCACTTTGGTGCATGGAGCACAAAAGGAAGCTGGTTGATTGTTTAGAGCGAAATGTCAGCAGCTTACCGTTAAATGATGCGAGGTTAGCGTTTAGCAAGCAAGCAAATGGCAATGTACCACAGTGCAGCTTACCTTCGGGCATCCCTATGTCTAATAAAGAATAATCTGTAAAGTTTAAATAAATTAGGATTTGGTTTTGTAATTGTGAATTTATGGTTAGCATGATAACTGACAGCATATGCTTCTGTTCAGGAAGACATGTTGTTCCTTGTATTATCTCCACCAGCATTTGAAAACGTAATGATGATGAAGATGACGATAATAAAGAGGATGATGATGATAAGATAATGATGATAGTTTCAATGTAAAAGTCCATAATAAAAATGTATTACTGCTAAAAAAAAAGAGACATATACACTTTAAAATCAAAGATAACTGAGAAAAAAGTGTTTTAATTCATGAGATAAAATAAGTAGTATTCCTACTTACATCCTGTTGCACCAAAACACCAAATGTGTTAAAATAGTTTCCAACAAAGAACCTTTTCCTCCTGATTGAGTAACATTTGATAAAAACTACAGAGACCAACTGTTTTAGAAAAATACTGCACCTTTTTTAGAAATAAATTATATATTTGTGACCTGATTATCGAGGTTGAAAAGTATTGAGGGATATTTTTGTTTTGATCTTTTTAGGGGCTATATTGACAATCTAAAAAAAATGTGAATATCGTCAGCCCTTTACTTTGAAAAATATACTACAAAATGGATGTTCAGACCAATATTGGAACCCTTTTCTATTCTGAACCCCCTCAGACAGCAGCAGTGTAGGTTCAAATAAGATTTCCGCTCTTACCCAACAGGTGGGGTTGTTCCACTCTCCATCTGTCCGTCCAGGATGACCTTGTCCTTCTCCAGCTCTCCGATGATCTTACCGATGCGCCCGATCATTCGGTTCACTCTCTTCGACAGACGCTGGCTCGCCTTCGACTCCTCCAGAGCTTTCTCTTGTCCGGTCTTAGAGAGCTCCTTCTTTATCTCTTCCAGATCCTAAAAAAACACATGCGAATACACAATAGACATACAACAAAAAGACACAAGGGAAAGTCAATTATTTTTGGTATTTCTCTGAATTAAAAAATCAATTGGTCTACTGTTTAGAAAAAAGAAAGAAATCAAGGAGAAAGTTTCCCACCTGTTCCTAGTGATACGAGTAGCAATTATTATACAAATGACAAGGTGTTGGTTCAAAGATGATAAGCTACTATATGGGGGGATCTTGTAAGTGAAATATATGGAATGGAAAAAATTAGTATTCGAAATGATGTTAATAGAGTGCCTCAGTGACGCATCCTAAAACCCGGAAGTAAGCTGCGCATGGGTTCCTTCGACAAAAAAGCAATGCAATCTCTCCATAGGGTTTTGGAAAATAGCTGGAAATAAGGTCTGTGGTTGACACGCATTTAAGAGACGGATCACGTTTTGGATAATATCCACATGTCTACCCTACTTTTATCATTTTCTAATCATAAATCTATCGATCATAAATCTATCGATTAGATTAGAAGCAGGGTAGACATGTGGAAATGATCCGACTGAACAAAACGTGATCCGTGTCTTAAATGCGTGTCAACCACAGACCTTATTCGAGCTATTTTCCAAAATCCTATGGAGAAATTGCGTTGCTTTTTTGTCGAAGGAACCCATGCGCAGCTTACTTCCGGGTTTTAGGACGCGTCACTGTGGCACTCTATATCTTTGATGAAGGATTTGAAAAACCCCTTTATGTGAAAATTAACGTTTGTATGAGGATTAATGATATTTCTGTTTATTTTTATTCTATTTTTCCTTTTGATATGTTGATTGTAATTTGATGTATAATAGTTTTAATGTATATCATTTTGAAGCAACGATTACATTTCACCAAATACAAAGAAAAAAAAAACGATTTGGATTCGGTTGATGGAACATTTTCTCTCTGCGATAACTACGAGTGAAGAGCGGCACCTCGTTGTATTCCTGGACGTCGTCCTTCAGGTCTTCGAGCTCCTCTTTCTCCAGAGTCAGCAGCCTCTTCTGGCCCTTCAGCTTACAGCATGCGTCACTCAACATGTCGATCTCCTCTTTGGTGATCTCCTCACCCTGAAACACAAACAAAGGATTTTAGAAATGTGCTCCTAACTGTCAGAAATGATCGGTCCCAGTTGTGAAATCATAGACAACTTTTAGTTACTGAAGGATAAACATGTCATCTTAAAGTCGTATTTTCCCTCCAAAGTGGATACAAAGTAGGTCCAAAATGTCATATAACCGGTAACACATGTGCCTTTCATATAAAACCACATAAAAGACTAATCCAAACACACCAAATGGGTAAAGAGGGAAGCTTTAGGGGACACTGGGATACTCCCCTTAACCCAAAAAGCCATTACCACATGATGGAGAGAACTGTGGAGCTACACAAGACGTTAGTGAGAGGGGAAAGGTTCAACACGGGTCAGTGATACTGCCTGGAAGGATCCACAAGCAAAAGTGAAGGAGAAGTCCTTATATTGAAGATGTGGGTCAAACAGAATTTCTTAGCATTCTTAGCACCAGATGTTTGGTATTTTTATATAATAATTCAGGGAATATTGGTTCATTTTGTCCATGACTGCCATGGTTTGTGCACACTAGAAAGTATTCTCTGTTTAGGCTTCAAATGGAAAAAATATCAAATTCTAGTCAAACAATATTATTTTGAGTCAGTCTGTGATTGGTCTGCCCATTTTGCTTTAATCTGCTTTCTATCACAGCAGAGCTACTTTACTGATGTCGTATATTTATCTCATAACGTGTTATTTCCAGTAATTTGGATGATGTTCTTACTCTTACTGAACCTGAGGTGACATTGCAGGCTGAAATCGTTTTGGAAAATGCCAGAATTGTTTGCAAAAACTGTTAAACCCACATCTGGGTCCGCTCAGAAAGAGACCAGAGACTGTGAGTGCAGGGATAAACTGGTATAGATGTGAGGAAGGGCACTTGGGAGGAGACATCATTAAACCTAACCTGGTAGCGCAGGAATGTCTGCCACTGTTCGTACTGTGTGGTACAGAAGACGCCGGTGAAAGAGTGGCAACAGGTCAGAGACAATTAACATACAGTCTGCGTAATAATCAGTAAATAACAAACAGAAACTGGGTCCTCACAAATGATACATTCATTCTTTTAAATGCAAATACTAATACATATACAATATTGTGAAATATCTGATATGCTAAGCACAGTTTCAGAGAGTTTGTTTTCTTTAAAATGGTACATAGAAACCAAGAAATCTCCATGTCCGAATCTCATCTTAGTGCAAACAAAATTGAAAGCCTGCAAGCCGTTCAAAATGTTTTACAGATCTCACAGACGGTATGTTGGGAGACGTTACCTTGACTGGTTCTATGACCGGTGCCGTGTCCCTCAGTGTCTCCGCCTTGTCAGCTTGAACCGGCTCCGCCTCCATCTCCAACTCAACCTCCTGTAGGACAGTGATGGCGTAAATTATTATTACAAATAAACTAATAAAAGTCGAAGATGTCCGTCTTATAATCTGTAGGATAACATACACATGGCTCCTCGTGAATGTAGCTAACGTTTTCACACTTAATTAGCTGGCATGGGGACAGGTGTATAAGGCTGGGTATCGTTCCAAAATAACAATAACTAAGTAATGACCAATAAGATTATAAAGTGTAGTAGCCCAGGTCATATTCTTTCAGATTTCTGTACTTTGTTATCCATGTATATCCATCATCTGACCAGTGTTTATTTACATGCCTATTCATTTGATTGTACACTGTATCTGCCACCTAGACTCACCGTTTTGTGTATGTGTAATGTTTGTTATATTTGAAAACTTCCATACAAATATTGTTTAAAAAAAACCAACTAAGTAATGACCAAAACGTGTAAGAAAAACCTCTCAATTTCCAAAACTTGGCTCTGAAAGCTTTGATTTTATTATTACCTCACCATACATTTTATAAGTGAAGTTTTATGTATCCTAAAGGTCCCATGTCATGCTTTTCCGGTTATTACCCGTCCTCTTTTGTGTTATGAAGGTTTTTCTGCATGTAAACGGTCTGCAGAGTCACAAACCCTCAAAGTACACCCTGTAGCGAGTAAAACTCTAACACAGAAAAGACGTGTCAATGCTGCCCCAGAACGCCTCGTTGGAGATTTTTCTTTTTCCATTTTTTTCTTCCTGGTCACAGTGACGTAACGCCGACCAAATGGACCAATCCGTGGAGCTCCTCACACACACACACTCACTCAGCCTTATCTTTTCTCAGGCGGTGAGTGTGGTGAACTGTGTGGCGAACAGCCTGGCTGTGAGTGTGTGTGTGTGTGTGTGTGTGTGTGTGTGTGTGTGTGTGTGTGTGTGTGTGTGTGTGTGTGTGTGTGTGTGCGCGTACTCAGGCTGAGTTCCGCGCTGTCTCGCTGTCTCGCTGTCTCGCAGACCCCACGTAGCAACCAGGAAACGACACCAGTAACCCAGCTCACACTGTCCGCTCCTCGAGCCTCAAAGGCCGGAGCAGCGAGCCGGGCAACGTCCCGCCAACACGGCACCCAGACCCCACGCAGCATTCTCATCTGTTTGTCAATACTGGTGTCATTTTCTGGTTGCTAACTAACGCCATTGTAACACATAAACACTGATGTTCCGCTGTAACGGTGGTGGACTCATCAGAACAGAGTGGGCGAGCTGACCAATCAGAGCACAGTGGGCGAGCTGACCAATCAGAGCACAGTGGGCTCACAGGGAGGGGGGGGGGGGGGGGGGGCAGGAGCTCCCACAAGCCGTTTAGGACAGAGAGTGAATACTAGACCCTCCAGAAAAACGTGATTCTGCGATCGCAGAATTTACCGCATAATCAGCAAAATGGCGCAGATTTTTAAAAGGCCGCATATTTATCAAAAGGCCGCATAATCCCCGCATTTTTCCACACAAAGTTGAGAGAAAAAAAAGGTAACTCGTCTTGACGTGAAGTGATGATGACGCGATGTCATCAGCTCGCGCATCACAGAAGGTAAACAACACCGTAGAGTGAACGTGTGGAGCTCACACGAGAGAGAAAACACCAAGATGAAAAAATCTAATCCATCTAGTTTACCGACGAACATTTCTGCTAAAGACCGGGCAAAGCAGTTCCCCGATGTCTCGCACGGAAGTGGGGGGAAACTATTCTGCACCCCGTGCAACTGTGTGTTGGAGCATAAGAGAACATCGACGGTGACGACCCACTTTGATTCATTCAAACATTCGAAAATGCTTTCTGCTGCTGCGGACAAGAAAGCCAAACAACTCACGTTCACCGAGGCATCGACCTCCAAAACCCTTTCGAGGGCTACAAGAAACGAGGTGAGAAGCCTACAAGATTGAAGCTGGTCAGATAACGAACGAGTAAATGAAAACAGAATGAGGCGGAGAAGTGTGTGTGTGTGTGTGTCTGTGAGAGAGTGTGATTAAAATAGCCCAATTGCTTTTACAATAAATAAACATTGAATGTGTTTAATTGAATAGTAAAGGGGTTTAACGTTAGTGGCAGGTTGTGTGTGAGAGAGAATAAATAAATAAGACAGCCCAATAGTAATTTTTTCCGCATATTTCGCAACTTCCTGCAATTTCACCGCATAAAATCACATAAAACCCTGCATGCTTGATCGCATAATCAAGGATTTTTGCCCGCGTTTTTCTGGAGGGTCTAGAATACACATACTATACAGAGATGCTGTATGAGAAACCAATGTGAGTTTGGAACATTGAACAATGTGAATCTATTCTAGTAGACCTCAACAATGGAATTATGATCATTAGAAATGGCCATGACATGGGACCTTTAAATCTATTGGTGTCAAATTTGCAATCAGTGATGTCATGTTCATGTTGAGACCTTTATCAAAACATTTTGAATGACATGTTGTTGTCTAAGTAACTCAATTATTTTCTTGGAAAATCGAGATAAAAGATGATGAATGAGTGGTTACCCTGGCAGCCTTCTCTGCAGCGTCGGCCAGCCTCTCGTTCTTGCGGTCATTGTTGTCCTGGCGTATGGCCGCCTCCTCCTGCAGCCTCGTCTCCAGCTTCGCCTTATTGTCCACTTTGGAGCGCTCCATCTCTGCCATCATCGACTGGGCCTCCTTAGTCTGGAGAGGACAGCGTAGGATAGAGTTGAATGAAAAGATAATTTTTTTTATATATATTTAATTAATTTTTTAACATTTTTATTTTTGTTTTGGATCGCATTTCAACTTCAGTCTACATATGTAGTTAAATAGTTTTACAGAGTGGTCTGTCTTTATTCTTTTTCTTAACAAAACAACAACAATAAGCACACAAGAACATGTGGTGTTTTCAGTATAAATAGATCATTAAATAAAAGATTCAAACAGTTAAACAAAAGAAGGGTCGTATCAGGGTAATCTACATTTTCCATTTTTCCCAAATGTCCTCAGATGTAAGTTCCTGAAGTCTCATAGAGAAGGTTATTCTTTCCATTACAAAGATTTATTTTCGGTATATATTTTTTAAACCACAAGCTGGTGCAGCTGAGAATATTAACAGCTGTTTTACTACCGACTGATTTTGCAAGCCAATTATTCTCAGTATATAATATGAACAGTATCAATGCCCTTTTCCAGAAAGTGGATTTTGCTATGGCAAACAAGACGAAGCATATGAACGTACCACCACTTCGGGCAGCGTCTGCAGGGTGGTCTTCAGCTGGTCGGCGGGGGACAGGGTGTCGGGGAGGAACATGGCTCGGGACAGCAGCAGCAGGGAGGTGGGGATCTGCTGCTTCAGATGCAGCTCCAACCACTACAGGAGCCAAATGTAACAGTGAGTGAGAACAGACCATTTAACAGATACTTAAACTCATATTCGTATTGTTTGAGTCTAAAAAGAATCTGTGAGGGAATGAATAGAAGTAGATGAGCAGAGAATAGAATAAGGTTTCATATGTTCCACTGCATATAAAACCTCCTTTATCTCTTTTTGCTGATGTTACCTGGACGAGTTGCTCTCTCAGTCGTTCCTCTGTGACTCCCAGAGATCTCATCCCTCTGACGCGACAGGCTGTCTGCACCTCGTTCACGTTCAGACTCTCCACCCCTTCTTCTGCTATCAGCTGGAGAAACACAGATCACACAGACATTAAAATCATCAAATGTCTTCTTGAAATATGTAACTACAGAAGTGCTCTACCTATAACATCTGACCAATTTCTGATTTCCCTTTATGATAGAGTTTAAAAGTTTGAACGTAAAAGTGGAAACAAGTTGATTTTGAGTTTCATACCTTGTCATCGGCACGGATGGCCCTGAGCTTCATGATGAGCTGGAAGCGCAGGAAGTTGTTGGTCCCGATGGACTGGAGCTCCAGGAGCCGGCAGAGAGCCACCAGCTGAGGCCGGGTCAGGTTGTCCAGAGTCAGCTCGTCCTCGAACAGTTTGGAGAATTTGATGATCTGCTCATTACTGGGTCGCTCCCCGGAGTTCCGTATCTACAGACATGATAACGTTTATAAAGTTATATGTGAAGTATATAGTTCTGGGCGAGGGAAGTCTGAGAGCTAAGGCAGGTCCCATTTTTCAGGCCAATTTATAGCCGTTTTTAAAAAAGAAATCATGAAGTGAGAATACAACAGATATTAACTGTTCCTATGTTATCGAAGCTTCACCTATAATTGTGTAGCATAAAGACTAGAAACTAGAAAGATAACTGCAATAATAACCTTATTTTAAACGTTTTACTTACTAGAGTGCAACACACATACGTGGAAAACTTCCATTGTTTCCATGTAAATCCATTTTGTAAATTGTGTAACTTTTAATTTTATTCTATTTTTTACGATATTTTTTTTTACTTTAAAGGTGGGGTAGGTAAGTTTGAGAAACCGGCTCGAGATACACTTTTTGTTATATTCCATGGAATGCTCTTAACAAAAAAATCCATTAAAAAAAATTCATCTGTGGAAGCCGTAGTACTGTAAAAAGCACGAACAATCATTTTAGCCCCATCTGTGCACAAACTTATCTCGTGCCCTCATTGGTCATGTGCGCGTTCGTGTGTGTTCGGCTCTGTAAGGAAGTAGCAGATTTCTTCCGGCTGTGTATTTTCAAATTCTAGCACATTCGAGCTGGTTTCTCCAAAATTACCTACCCCACCTTTAATGCTTTTTTATGCATGTAACATTAAGCCGCCTTTGGCTCTTTTTCTGCTGTAACAACGTACATTTCCCCTCGGTGGGACTAATAAAGGTATTCTGATTCTGACCACCAGATGGCGGTACTGAGTCTGCTTTTACTAATGTTCTGCCTCAGTAAACACTGACACCAACCTTCTGGAAGAATGTGGAGAACTCCTCCGTCACGTTGCCCTGGTCCGCTTTGTTTCTCAGAGCGATCTCCTCGATGGTGTCCTGCAAGAACTTGGCCATCTCCAGTTTGACTCTCAGCTCCGTTTTTAACCTCTCCTCCTGAAAAACAAATTCAATGTGCTATCAAATCAAACTCCCCATTCTTCAAAAAACTATAATGTAAGAAATGTTGTTGAACATGGTGTTGTCAAAATTGTTATATGATAGAGTGCCATAGAATGAAAGAAATATCTTTAAGCTCTTGTCAGTAATAGTCTTGCAAGTATTGTTTTAAATTATACGGGAGGTAAATCTGTCAGAAGGAATTGCTAATTTATCAACCATTTATACAACAATAATACCAGGGGGAAAAAGGTTCTCCAATAGTTGTATAGAAATATGATAAATATATTAGTATTTAGAATTTGTGAAAACATGGAAACAGGAAATTGCCTTATTCTAAGCATTGCCAAATGTGAACTATATAGAAAAGTAGGTGATGGATTAACCTCTGTTGGTAAACACAAACAGCCAGATTACCTCATCAGCATCCTGGGTGAAGGTTCAGGATTCAAACGAAGGAGGATTGTTTTTAATCATTCAAATGTCAACGTGTTCTCAATGGACTGCCATATTAAAACAAATCCATCGCAAAACAATGACATGACACTCCATAGCTGATGATTTGATTATAACAAGTATTGTTAGCTGCGGTCTTTGATGCTACTGTGTCTCAGCCATAATTGGAATACAATGAAGATCTGAAACACATACAGATGTATTCTAAATGAAATACGTGATTACCTTCTTTGACTTTGTCTCGAAGGTAGACGGCAGCATGTTGGGGAAGAGTTTCAGAGCTACAGGAAGCAGGAACTCCATGAAGGGGACGATGATGAACACCAGGAAGGGCACCAGCCTGAAGACGTCGGCACATGTTCTGAGGAACTGGGGAGAAAACATTGAAAAAACTCATTATTTTCATATTTACACTGCAGTATGGCTTTTATTCATGTATTCTATACCTGTTGTGTTTATTTTATTATCTTTGCTTTTTAATGCCTGTTTTTAAATGCCATTGTATCATGTGTTTCTGCTGTATTTCTTCTTAAATGTTTATTTTATTTTGTAAAGCACTGTGAATTGCCGTGTGCATACATACACTTGCCTTGCCTTTACATTTAGGAAATTTGGAAATTATTTAAAATGAGACTGGTTTCAAATATTCAAATGCTTATTATCATACACACCACAGCTACAACTTTGTTGGCAATTCAATATTAAGGCAACCTCCAATGAAATAAAGAAATAAATACAAATAAATGCAATCAAACAGTGAGTAAACTGGAATAGTTCAAATGTATTCATATAAATTAGAAGATAAAAGACCATGTCAAATTAAATAGTGTAGAGTAGAAACAAATACTGTACAATTTGTCTATGTGGATATATGGAATAAACAGGTGTGTGTGTACTGTGTGGTATTCACAAACTGATACCCATGTGCACTTGTATTCACATTATATTACAATGTAAACCAGTGTCTGCTTGTGTTGTGTTGGTTTTCATTGATAAATATTGCTTTACATTGAAGCGCCATTCATTCCCAGCAGACCTCCAGCAGGGGGCAGCAGTGAGGGGACAGGCTAAATATGTGAACATGTTTTTTCTTCCTTTGTCTCCTGGTACAATCACCCTGCTCAATCCCTCTAGTTTCTACACTCAGCACTTTTTTAACCCCCATACATCCCCAGGGCAACAGAAACCTCCTAATTCAATGCTGCGTCATTTTCTATAGACCAAAGTGAACATTCTGCCTCACAAGGCTCAGGAACTGTCCCCTAGTGAGGACACATTTGTGAAGCACAACCCTGAACAATCCTCAGAGTATAGAAGTACCAGGCTAACGCTAGTCTACTTTATTGTTCTGCTGTCCAACTGTGGCTTACTGACGCAATACAGAGACGCAATCCCAACCAACCATCTAGAGAAAAGGGAGTAGAGAAGGCCAAAACACAAGTCCCTTTTTCTCCTCCTGCATGTCAGCGGACCAGTAGGGTGAAGGGTTTAGGCCGGCCCGAGTGAAAAGGCCTTTGTCTGCTTGCCCATTGACATGTATATCATCTCCCAGAGTTTCACCTCAAAAGGAGGGAGCAGGGGGGGTAACAGATTAAAATAGAAGAAGCCTTAAATGGAATATGAAAGGAGGAGATTAAGTAGGCGATGGCGCTGCAGGTTAGATGAATGGGGTGGAGATGGACTTCGGGAAATGTGCTCAGAGGGAGTCAGCTGCATTTGAAAAGGTGCAGATGGGGGAGGTTTAATGGGGGGGGGGGGGGGGAAACTGTTGTCATCTGCAGCAAAGAGTCACTGTAAAAGGGACCAGGCGTATTTCAGCTCTGCTTTGTGCTGTTGCACCATCGCTTTGCAAAGCACGAGGGGTCCCATTATCTTTGTGTCTGTATAACTTGTGAAACTGCTTTGTAAACACGCCTCTGCAGCCATGTCTGCAAGTAAAACACCTGTACGTTCCTGTATATGCTCCTGCTATGAACTTATTATAGCAAGTATTTCATTATTATCCTTGTAAAGAAAGGCTCTCTTAAAGGTGGGGTAGGTAAGTTTGAGAAACCGGCTCGAGATACACTTTTTGTTATATTCCATGGAATGCTCTCAACATCCCGATAGCAATGAATATCTTCAGTGCTTTGACAAAAAATCCATACAAACAGTCATCTGTGGAAGCCGTAGTCGCTGTAAAAAGCACGACCAATCATCTGAGCCGGGCCCGGCTAAAAGTAACTGGATGGCCTACCTGCCTGTCAGCCTTCCATCTGTGCACAAAATTATCTCAGTGCCCTTATTGGTCATGTGCGCGTTTGTGTGTGTTGGAGGAGGGGCTCTGTAAGGAAGTGGCAGATTTGTTCCGGCTTGTGTATTTTCAATTCTAGCTCACTCGAGCTGGTTTCTCCAGAATTACCTACCCCACCTTTAAGGCTTTTTAGTAAAGTGTGATTTTCATGGCAGGATACACTCACCAGCCCAACTGTTAATACTTTGCTGTACATTTTCGAATGTTCAAGAAAAGTTTTTATCAGTCAAACATTATTTTAAAGTGATATATCTAGTTAAACAGCATTAGCAGCAGAGGTCTTTTAAAGAGCAGCCGCACTCACAACTTGCCAAGTGGGTCCACTAAGTCTGTAGCGTCCCGTCTTATGAAAGTAGTGTCACCTGAACTGACCTGCTCATCTTGCCTGAAATAGCACCCGCACCTGCATCAGAGTACTGCAGTAACACTGGGATCAATACAGACAACTTCCCTGACTGCAGGCCGACTCAAAACAAGAGGCAGGCCACGGCAAAAAGCACTTTAACAACATTTCATCAAATAGCGGTTTTCCTTTTAAGCAAATATGTACTACTGTTTACTTCAAGGAATGCTGTTTGGAGAGCTTCAACCACCGAAACAATGCTTGGAAACTTTGGCTAATGTGACGCTAAAGTCAAATGAGTTTTATTTTCAAAGATAAAGCCTCTTCCTAAAGAGCTTTAACCACACAGCACAATCTGCTGAGCGCCTGATTAGTAAACACTCACAGCCAATTTCTTGAATCCCATTAGGTTTGAGAAGCTATGGATTAAACCGTACAGAACAAGATGTCTGGGCTGTCAGACTTAAACCGTGCTCAGTCACCTCTGGTCTTTAAACTCATGCTGCTAATCCACTCGGTAAACTCTGACTGGAAAAAAAGCTTCACTGGAAACAATGGCTGATTGATTCATACTTTGTTTCTGTTCAAATATCTGACAGAATTCATTTACTTACCAGATGTGGTCACATGTTACCAGCAATGTATGTTTGCTAAGCCCTGCCTGATTCAACACAGGGGTAAAGCAGGTTTCTAAACTTCTAGCCAGCAACTAGCAATTTGCAGACCAACATGTCAACAGGTTTTGGCAGCTCTAGCTAGCTAGCTGTTTCAGCTAAAGTTAGCCACATGAAATGTTTGAAAGAGACATGTTTTGTGGTATTTTTAATGTTTTCCAGCTGACTCATTGGAAAAAGAGAATCATGTTGGAGACTCAAACATATCCACTTGATGACATACATGATACAATCTTAAAAGACTAAGGCTAAAGCTGCATCCTTCAAGCAAAAAGACACCATACATCCATACATGCTGAGCCAAGTTGCTAAGCTTGGATAATTGCAATGCTCTTCAAGGGAGGGGTTTACCAGTTAATGCTGCATCAAGACTGTAAGGAAGGAAGATATATGGTGTTCAAATACACCTACTGTACCTCATACTTAGGGCTGCTCCGACTGTAGCTAACTGTGGTCGTAACTTTTACCTTTGCGATTACCTACATTCTGATTCTGACCTTTTAGCAAAAAATAACTACACTTTAATGCATTTATTTTTGGAACGTCAGCTTTCAGTACAAGGAACCGAATAAAGAATAACTGAAAACCCAATACTCCAGTAGAGCCGTTTACGCGCCAAATGTGGAACAATGTTAATAGGTGTGCGAATGTGAGGGTCGCATTACTAAAAAAGCATGTCCCTTTAAATAAACGCATTTAATGAAAGCATCATTCTAACAGATATGTCTTCCAGAGGAACCTTTCATACAGGATATTTCCCCTGCAGGCCTCACCTGTCTCCTCTCTCGGCGGGACAGCGGGTGTCCGTTCAGCACCTGCCACAGCATGCGCCCAGCGATGGTGGTGTCGATCCACAGCAGCCTGAAGCCGTGGTAGTAGTGTTTGACTTCGTCTACAATCCACTGTCGGACGGACCTCCTCACGCGCTCTGAATCCTGCATGGGGCTGTACACCGGCCCGCCTTCCTCCATCGTCTTTTTCTTGTCCTTTAATATACGCAGGGACTTCTCCACCTTGGAGTCGTCCCATCTCCTCCTCGAGGTGTGAATCCACCTCACACCTCGGATGTCCTGCGGTCGGGCTAACGTCCACTGGGGCCCTGTTGTGATGGCGGGGTACGCTGAAGAGGAGGCCCCCAACATAAAAGCACAGTGGATGCGCTGGGAGTCCGGGCTCTGGCTGGGGCCCACGTACCCATCTGACAGGAGGAGGGAAGGGCCAGAGGGAGAGGCCTGGGCCAAACTGCCCAGCCGGAGCCCATCAAGTCTAAGAATACACCAAGATAAAGAGCATGAGAACAAAGACATGCTAAGTCTTAAAGAATTATGAGATCACATTTATTAGAATAAAATATCAGTCAGTTTAAAAAAAACTCTAAATAATAGCCTATTGGAACAACATTTTCAAAATGAATAGGAATTAAAATTTTCACAAGATATTATGAATATTTTGATGATTTCTAAATCTGATAAAACACTTCTTGTGAAAATTGGTCTAGTTTGCAATCTTTTAAAATGAGGTTTGGAAAAGTACAGTAAAGGTATACCAGACTAAATAAGCAAAAAAACAACACCTCAAAAGATGACTTTGAAGTATAAGATTTAACATGGGTCACTTATCTGCAAGAATTTGAACCAGGCTTGAACAGGGGCTTTTTTTATTATTACATAATAGCAAAATCCAAGAAACCGCAAAAGCTTTAAAGTCCTTTGAAACTGAGTGCAAATCTCAAAATGTAATATATACCGCACGGAAGACCTTTTAAATTATTTGGTTTCAAATTAGGCCAATATAAGCTTCTCTCTAATGTGTGCGGGACATATAGACACTGTCGCATTTCATTGGCTTACTTTTGACTGGAGAGTCTGAGCGCTGTGCAGTTGAAACAGGCACCATCTTGTACTTTCCCTGAAAGGAGGAGAAAAACAACATGAGCAGCTGTCTTCTGAAAATCAATCATTAGGCAGAGAGGGACATGAAAACATACATAATAGAGGAAACTAAGGGATTTCAGCAGCTATATTCAGGTTTTAACCGGTCTGATACTTTAATGCTACTTTTTCTCTGACCCAGTAATGACGTGAGCAAAACCCCAAAGCAGCGCTTGTAACTGGTTATGCAATAACATCATATAACGTGAAGTCCCTCCTGATGCCTTTAGTGATAGTGTAGCTAAGAAAGTATAACTAGTCTGCTGCTATCTACATTCAGGCTTCACAAATTGTAGCAGTAGAATTGTACTTCTGTACTGCAATATTGAGGTACTTTTTAGTACCTATAATGATCCTATGGAATATGATGCCATGCTATAAACTATCCAACAGATACAAGGAGTTAACATTTGCATAACGTAATACATCTACAGACAAAAACACAACGTACACATTAATGCATTAGTAATATTAATTGATATGAATAAATATCTTTATTTTACTTTATGTATCTGCAAATACCTCTTCCACACAAATGAGGTGCTACATTCTTCTGTTATTGTCTTTACACTGATCTGTCTTGGAGACCACCCTGACCCTGGGAGGCCAACAGGGCTCCCAAACCCCTGAGGCCCCCTTCAGTGTGATGTACATGCAGAGAGGAGGCGGAGTAGTGAGACCCTTTCAACCAATCAGGTCAGAGCACATGGCCTAACCACGCCCTCCCTCCTGCACTCACATGACCCACTGCAGTGGATCCAGGGAGGCCTGGTTGAACATGTCAGGAGTTTACTGGAACAGTGTCACCTTTGTGGCTGAGCGGCCGCCTCATGTGGTAAATAAAGAAAAGGCTAGAAATACAGTAGATTAGCTAACCCTGTAGCAGGTCAAGCAGTATAACCTCAGTCCTCTGGGTTTGATCCTCTTGGGGGTCTTACAGTTTTGCTTTCACATTTAGTCAAAGATATTTCACTTTTCACTTTCACTTTGTAATTCTGGTTGCACAACTATCATAAATCAAATGGATACACTTTAGAGCTACAAGAAAATATGTTTATTTTAACAAGTGTACAGATGTATGGCACTAGGTAATACCACTATACTAGCTGTGTTCCTGCTAGTTGATGTGTTGCTTTAACACATTGACAACCGTTAGGAGGACCTTATATCTTAAAAAAGGAGTACTTAAAGGTGGGGTATGTAATTTTGGAGAAACCAGCTCGAGTGCGCGAGAATTTGAAAATACACAGCCGGGAAAAATGTGCCACTTCCTTACAGAGCCCCTCCTCCAACACACACGAACGCGCACATGACCAATGAGGGCACGAGATAAGTTTGTGCACAGATGGAAGGCTGACAGGCAGGTAGGCCGTCGTGCTTTTTACAGAACTACGGCTTCCACAGATGACATTTCTTTATGGATTTTTTGTCAAAGCACTTCAAATATTCATTGCTATCGGATGTTAAGAGCATTCCATGGAATATAACAAAAAGTGTATCTCGAGCCGGTTTCTCAAACTTACCTACCCCACCTTTAATATTCCATGGGGGCAATACTAAACCTTGTGTGAATTTTAAAATAGGGTTAGGGTTGTTTTTTTTATTATTCAACCAATGATCATGGATTGTCAGCATATAACATAAAATAAAAGCACTAGTGTATATAACACCCTTTATTGTTAGGCCCTTGCTTCAGTCAATGAAGATTCTCCCTAAAATGCCTTTAATGGAAACAATTATAGAAACCCAGAAGGAGCAACAACAACGTGAGACGCATGTTTATACAGAGTGGAGAAATGACAATTCTGGAGACTTATTTCAAAAAGTTAACTTCACTTATGTAATTGCATTCTCTGTTTCTCTGGCAATCATTCATGTCTTACTGTGTAGATAAACTTGCAGAATAAAGAAGAGATTATGACACAAACTTTAACCATATTCTAGTAAAGTAAAACTGAAAATGATTCTAGTATTTTGACCAAAGAAAATCAAATCAGAATAAACTTCTTTAGCATGGGAGCAACATTTGATTTCAAATCAAAGCACTACTATCTTATTTATTTATCTGCACACCTCAGATGTAATATTTCTACTGAAGATAGGGCTGCTCAATTAATCGTATTTTAATCGCAATTACGATTTTGGCTTGCAACGATTATGAAAACAACATAATCGAAATAAAACGATTATATTTTTATTTCTTTTTTTAAATGTAAAAAATATTTTTTTATTGGTTTTCCAGTTGAATTATTCTTAAAGTTCAGGATAATCAACTGTTAAAAACATACTGTTCACATTTTGTTTTTCAATAAACGGATGTTTTCAAAGTAAATGGATAATCGTTTTTAATAATCGTGATATCAATTATTGACCCAAACAATCAAGATTATGATTTTTGCCATAATCGAGCAGCCCTAGCAGAAGAGTATTCTGTATTAATTGGTGTTGGGTAGGATTATGATAACAATGGTCTTCGGTTTTGACCCCTTTTTGTTTTTAGGGTCTAGCCTTGAAAGGTCATGACCCATTCATGCCCTGCTACGCCTGCTTGGCGTTACATGCGATCGCTGCTTGATGTTTGACCCGCAGCCTGAAGTTGTGAGTCTGTTTTGTGTTAAATCACTTCCTCATGTGTTTGTGTGCACCCTGGAGCCAGCTCAACTCACAAGTTGATACTTTGGTTCTCAGCCATTTCAACAAATATAATGATGTGTTGCACAAAAACGATCCATACAGGTCTTTTAACATCTTAGATTGGATCTTATGCAATTCATAGGATTGCTGGTAGGGCCATAATCATTTCTTTAACTGGGCATCTCCCACCAAAGATGATTCCTTGCATTGTGCTCTAAATCCAGGGCCATTATGAGCTTAATTGAAATTAATTATATATATTTTACATGGCTACTATTAACATAGTAATATAGTTTACACACTGGCAACTTAAAAACAAACCATAAACAAAAAATAAAGTTGTTTACTGGACAGTATGTTACTAAGCCAACGTCCAGACTGCGGTGCGTTTTGATATGCAATACTTTCTGTCTATGTGGCTTTAGTGGCTCTCAAATGTCAAGTATCTTCTGTCGCACACACAGTCCATCAAATATGACGTTTCTGGGTCATCATTTCCCGTTGGACAACGCTCTCGGTCACACTGACAATAAGTGAACAGACGACCAAAATATACATTTTCAAGCAGAAATGCTAAATGTGTGAAAACAGGGCTTTTAACAAGCATAGAATAAGTTAATAAAAATATATACACTGTTTCATATTGTAGCAGATGGCACCTTGAAACAATAACTAATCGGACACTTACAACAGTGCATGTTTACCATCACTTTATTGCAACGGAAACCTTATCGTTTCTCCTGTAGTTTATTTACACCGTGTTAGATAATGCCATTACCTTTACTACTTCTGACCTTGCAACCTTAGTTTGATGACTGCTTCAAATCCAATCTGCAAAAACTGCAAGCTGGTCAATGTTCAAGAGTGAATGTAGCCCATTGGTCACTATTATTATGGAATTAAATGCTGACTCTTTATTGGCTGGTTATTATTAGGGCAAAAATCCTAATCTCGATTGTTTGGGTCAATAATTGATATCACGATTATTAAAAACGATTATCCATTTACTTTGAAAACATCCATTTATTGAAAAAAAATATGTGAACAGTATGTTTTTAACAGTTGCTTACCCTGAACTTGAAGTATAATTCAACTAAAAAACCAATCAAATAAATAATTTTAAAAATAAATAAAAATAAAATAAATAATCGTTTTATTTCGATAATGTTGTTTTCATAATCGTTGCAAGCTAAAATCGTAATTGCGATTAAAATATGATGAATTGAGCAGCCCTAGTTATCATTATTGCACCAGAATATAGTAGTGTCCTCCACCACACTAGCTGCATGTAGTTAAGCTCTCCTGTCAGCGGAAGAGACGTAAAGAAAGGGGAGACGACGCTCAGCCTGTCTCAGGCGGATTTAGGAGAGGCACTGCCCTTTCCTTGTGAAAGCACCACAATTCGTCTGAGACTCTGGGCTCAAAGCCAAGTGCTCAGCCTCAGTCAGGCCAGTGCAGACAGACCAATTCCCTTTATGACCTACTCATCTATTTATAAGCAAAGCTTTAATGCACCAACTAAGAGACATGCAATCACACTACTCGAGCTTTGACCTCTAATATCTTCTTCCTGACAACTGTGAAAGACGTTACACATTGAATTTAACACAAAGGGTGCAGGGAAATATACGACCTTAATATCCATGCCGGTTATACAACGGCTAACATGAAAACCTTATCAAATTATTTGTGATAGGAAATTACTGAGTTGGTCTGCAGCCACATTTACTTTGACCACTGCCCAGTTTAAGATTGTACAAAAAAAACATATATTGCCAAACAGTATATTGTGACCCTGTCATTTTCTTGGAAATGAATTGAGAAACCAGGAATGCATGTTTAGTCTAATGTGTTAAATACGTGACAAATAACTGTGTTTGTTGATCAAAATGATTGCTCAATGATTTGCATAATGTTCCACTATACTTTCATACACCCAGAGACAATTTATGAAATACTAAAAGCTTGATTACACTGTAAAGGTAGCACAAAGATACCTGTGAAGTGTTTGTGTCCTCCTGCCCAGGGACTGCAGGTATAAAGTAGCTAGAAGCCAAATCTGGTACAAAGCATCCTTTTCTCTTTGTATGAGATTCATTTAGTGTGCACATGTGCATAGAATAACACCCCTACAAATCTAACCCATGATATCTTATTGCATAATTCAAATGGTGAGACATATTCTGTGTATTCAAATAAATAAGTCACATGTTTGAAAATGCACAACATCCTCACAGGGCTCTGCATTTGCTTCATCCAACCTTCTTGTGGCTCAACATTACTCATGCTTGTCCAAACATAAACAATATTAATACAACCTAGATAAACTGTGCTACAGGATCACAAAATCGGCACAAAAAATAGTGTTATTCGTTTTATATCCA
The DNA here is from genome assembly GCF_902827175.1 of Gymnodraco acuticeps. Lineage (NCBI taxonomy): Eukaryota > Metazoa > Chordata > Actinopteri > Perciformes > Bathydraconidae > Gymnodraco > Gymnodraco acuticeps. The sequence goes on from NW_022990966.1 coordinate 3,206,564, forward strand.
ACAAAAACATCTTACTTTGATATTCGGGTATCTTGTGAATGCTGATTTTAAAGGGGGACCTGCCTGCACTGACAACAAGCATCCTCACAGGCTGAAGAGGAGGGGGCGCTCTGCAGTAATAACAGACGCCAGGTTGTCCTCAGATAACCTGCATCCCAAATCATGTTTTGCTCCTTATTGATCAGAATGGGTGCAAGCTGCAGAGCCTCGAGAACTGACAAACCTAAACATTATGCAATATAACCTTTATGCAAAGTATAAACCAGAATACATGACAGGCGGTTTAAAATATTATGCTGGGTTATCACCTTCAGACATCCATCATCTTCCCAAAAGCACAAACATGGCTCCTGCATACAGGACTGATCATGATACTTGCTAATGACTGGCTTTATTTCGTCTCTATAGTCATAATAAACAGGTTTCTTGTGGATGCTGGATAAACAGACAGGATCCTGTCTGATTAACCAGCTTTTGATAAAAGCGTCTAACAAGTAACATGTAATCCTCCCTGCCATAACACGGAGCATCCTCACAGACTGCAGTAGAAAGAGGGGGGTGCTCATATAACCTGAATCCGCCATCATGTTTTGACTCCTTATATCAGAAAAGGTGCGGTTCAGAGTCAGGCGACAATTTGATAACACAAAAGCTTTACGTGCAATAGAGCCTTTAAGCAGAATAGTAACGGATGTAGCTTTAGCTCGCCTCCATACCAGTATACACTTAGTAACTTACAAAGCATATAACAAATGATCATAATCAAGTCTTACCTTTACTTTTCCTGAATTCGTTCTTCAACGACCTGGATGTTTTCATTAAAGGTGCCCGGGACCTCGTCAACAGGATTAACGCCATGCGGAGGCTTTCTGTTTGAACTCCTTTAAACAGTTACAGTAAATTAAGAGCTAGTTAGCCTGCTAGCTAGCCAGTGCGTAGTCAATACGAAATACACCGCTAACTTTGTCACATAAAGAAATAACACCCCACAAAATACTTGTTTGCTTTTAACAAGCTACTACGCATGTATAACTGTATAACTGTACACCGGAAAATGTCGGTGCATGTCATGCCCTTCCCTTCTACGCAGATGACAGCTAACCGAACCCGGCTCCCGACTGACGTCAATCTGGGGTTATTGTTAAACTGCTTGAGGTTATGAAAGACTTCCGTTTGTTTATAAAATAAAAGCATGTGTTTCCGTGTTGGACGAGCTTTTCAGGGCAAATGTGTCAAGGGCCTCTTGGCCTGCCCTGAACCTACAACATGTTACTAAAACAGACATGTAACAACCACAAGGAGACTCAAAATGGTCACAACAAAACAACAGGAATAAGAAGCTGCTAAAAACACAATGGGGAAACAAATGTAAAATATTTAAAACACAAACAATTCACAAAACACAACGTATGATACATTGGCTTTACTTTGGATAAATTATTATACGAATATTGAGACATATGAATTGAAATAAAATAAGAATAAATACAAATCAAGGACCAGCAATAACACAGAAAAGTCCTTGAAAAATTACTGGCAAAGGGTGTTTAGGAGAATCCCAGTAATCAACCATTTTAAGTTGCATGGGTAAAAGGAACCACATCCTGAGTTCTTCATGAACAGACTACTACATTTTGTAGCATTGTGTTAGAAATAGTTTCCCAATTGATTTGTGTTTCCCCTTTTTTTACCTTAACACAACCTGGCCTTACACCTTTGTCCTCTGCTTTGTTTAACATCAACCCAACATTGACCTTGAGTCTGAAATAAAGATTGAATGAATCAAAAACAGTAAACTCCCACAGAGCACAATCATAACAAAATAAAATAAATTGAAGCAACCAACATCATTGTTGTTGTACTTCTTATTTTGTGTGAAAGTTACCGTTAAATGTATCTGTGTGATGAGATGTCCACATGCTCAAGTCATCTCTCACCCGATGTCATTCATTGTTGGAATACTCCATCAAGAATGGTCTTTTATGTTGAAAGGCAAAGGTTTCCGGATGTGGTCTGTATTATTTTATTTAGTTTCACGCCCCTCAGTTTCCCCTGTTGGTACTGCAGCTTGCATTTACTTCACACAAGCAGGGAAGCATGTGCTCTGCCATGACCGGGTCGTTACCAGGAAGAGGAATTTAGATCAACATGTAATTCAGCTGATGTAATTATAGGTCCTCAATTAACGTTTGACCTCCGGTTATTTAATTAAGACAAGGAACAGCATATCCTAGAAGACTGCAATCCACTCCTAATGAATTAACCCAAAGGAATCCACCATTAAAACATATAGCTTACCAGACCACGACCTTAGTATACAGGTATACAGACACTGCATGAACATGGTTAGTGATTTATAGTAGCAACTTTTCCCTTATAAAAGCTTACGATAAATTGCATCACATAAGACAAGTGGGCTGAATGTAAAGACTTATTCCTTATGTCCATCAAAATCAAATAGCAGGATTAGAAACTATTGACCACTATATTGCAAATTCAATATGTTATCTCATTTGCAATTTGTTTTGAGTTTTTGTTGTTATGAATTTTTTTACTAAATGAGTAAAATGATAGGCCTCCTCCCTTTCAAAAAACTATTTTAAATATGTCATAAAGTGCCAATATTCTTTAACATACAAGCACTAATTCAATGTGTTTATGTTACTTTACATATTTCACACTGTTTTGTTGAAGCCCTAATGCTGATATGGTAGGAGAAAGTGATATTAAGCAGTACATAATATACATGTATACTTTTAACGACACTTAGTAGTGAATAAGTGGTGTAAGAAACACACACATACAGTGATCGTATTGAGTATTAAATAATAATGTAAACGTTGTGAAATTATGTCAAAACAGATGGAGACACCGGGTCAGGCAGCTACTTCCTACGGTTGGGTTTTTGAAAGGACCGGTTGGAGCCTCTCTCTGCTGCCGACCAATCGGAAGTGAGTATTTTTCGCGCTGGTTGGCCGGAGATTTTGAGTTTCCCGCAAGCTTTTGATTCGACTTGAATGAAATCCCTCTGCTTTTCAGAATGAATACGGACATGTATCCACTATAACGACCGAGAGGAGATTCAACAGGTAATCACAAAGAGACTGTCTTTCATGTTATTGTCAACCCTGGAGACATTAGCCGGCGTTAGTTTTTCGCGTGTACACTTGTTCGCCCCGACCATCCATTTTAGCAAGAGAGGACCTGCTAGCTTGAATGCTAGCTGACTGTGCTAACACTAGGGCAATTTGACTGTAAGCTTGTTAGCTTCGGCTAAAACCGTTAGCTTGTTTGAAACGAGCTGTCATGGCGCCTGCAAATTCAGTACACCACGGAAATAATAGATAAACAGTTTAAAAACACTACGTCCAGCCGTACACCATTGTGTTTAGTTATTCACGTATTTGTTTTTCTACGTTAGTTTATAGGTGGCTGCGTTTAGCTTTTTGGGAAGCGGCTTTGACTATTTGCTGGAATGCGTTGTAATGGCTGACTAGCTATGACAGAGATGCGGTTGTGCAGTACGGGAAAACTCTTGTCCATGGATGGTATCCATGAAATTCCCACATCGTGGCTGCTTCTTCAGATTATAGTCGAAGCCCTGTTGTGTGGATGACGTGCTGTGCATCTGCTGGCTCCATATATTTCACGTTGGCCTCTGTAATGTTTTTGTGAGTTAACGTTAGAATCTTAAAAATGCTTGCGTTAATGTTACTATACACACCCGTTGCATTACAAGTGACGTAATGTTCAGCTAATTAACAATGCACTCTAAGGTGAACCCCCATGTAACCCGTTTTTTTTACTTATGTGGGATACATTGAAATCCATCAATTATTCGCACCCCATTAGCAATACTCCGACTTGTCAGCTGCTTCCATTTCCGCGGCTTTTCTAGCCGGTGATACGGCGGCAGCACAGCTAGCCTCCCACTCATTGGGTATTCGCTGCATGCGGTGGAGCCAGCATCCAGCCTCCTGCATTCTCCACACCGCTGTGCATCAGCTAGCCGCTAGCTAGACCTTTTCCAGGAGAAAGCCAAGTTAAACACTGTCGTGGTAAGAGGCTTTCCGCCTGCACTGTGCTTGTTGTTCGTATGCATGGATCTAATTGATAATTACATGACCTCGTTCACATTATCATAGTTGTGATCAACGAATAGCTCTGGATTTCATTGAGGCATTACTTTACAGAGGCATTGTTGTTTCTGACATATGGTCATGGTATGAGTCCACTTTCTTTTTAAAACATTGAAGAATACAGGATTAGAACAATCCGTGACAGGTGCAGTTTTCTCAAACGCCTCCAAGCTCTCTGTTCATTCTCCGCTTGAGCAAGTGAGTGCCATTTTCTAAAATATGTAATGTTATGCCCATAGGATTCGTATCCCAGAATGCTATTTTACAAATTGCCAGAATGAAGAGTACCAATAGTTGTTTTTTTTATGATATTTGTATGTTGTCTGTGTGCTAAGAACTTTCTGCCCTACCTTGTAGTGAGCCTGGAGGGGGTTGGATGGGATGGACGGCATAGGTAGCTCCCTGCCTTCAATGCCAGAACCTGCCAGCCCAATCAACATGAAGCAGCCGCCAGAGTCCCTCAGTGTTCGGAAAGGAGGGGGGGACATGAGCAATGACCCTGCTTTACTAATGGACAAAGCTGCTGCTCAGCTAGCCGCCACACTACAGGATGGCCTACAGAAGATGGCTGGCCACAATCATATCACCCACAGCCACGAGAGGCTCAAAGATCTCACCTCCATTATGCTGAATGGCGACCAAGACACGCTCCCTAAGCTTTGTGCTCCAGAGCTACCTATGCTTAAGGGCGCTGAAGCCCCTTCTACGAATGGCACCCATCAACATAATTGCACTCCTCATACTGAACATGAACTCAAGGAACAGCAGCCGCTGTTTGAGCAATGTTGTGCCAATGGGACCAGTTTGGCCACGGCCACCGAAGGTACTTTATCAGGACCTGAGAAGAGACAGGACTCAAAGAAAAGGAGGGTGGGACCTCACAAACCAAACCTACTTGCTATCCCTGTGGAGCCACTTGACCTCACCAAGGCTGTAGATGGACCAGCTGAAAAGGTTTTGCTTTTATTCCTACTTTTAAGCCATTTACTTCATGTCATCCCCTCTCAATCCCCCCCTCTCCTGTCAAACTTTGGCGGCTGTCCTATGTAGTAGTAATAACAATCACAATAAAGGTGTAGAAGCTCAATATATATCTACCGAAATATAAGGAAGAACTTCTGTTTGTCATGCATGGTTACAAACCACAATATGCCTAGCTAATACCGGTTTAAAGATAAACCTGATGATGTGCAAATGTTTTGCTGACGGATGATATTAAACCAAGTAAAGAGTAATACATGTTGGTACAAACTGTACCAGGCCTCACATTGAAAGTTGAATTCACTGTGAATTTTGACAGAGAAATAACATTTGTTCAATCTGTTGACATTCAAATATTTGCCCACATACCTTGAGGAAATTGATGCTCAATCTGAAGTAAAAAAAAAACTTCAGCATAGGCTTAAAATGTTGGAAAATGATATACATGTCCTTAAACCTTAATGCACAACTGCAGATATTGCTGTTTGTATTGTTTTGTCTGGAAACTGTAAAGTACTTGTATTGATGTACGTGTCTAAAATTGTGTGGAAAAACTATTGATTTTTTTGTAGGAGAGAAAAGGTGATTTGGATTGGATCAGTTTCTATTTTATTCTTATTAATTAATTGTTTGTTTTTTTCCTCTTCTGCAGCTTGAACTTATTGAAGAGTTTCCGCAGGATAAAAAAGAATCCCCTCTGCTGATCCGGTTTTCTATTGGTGATTTGGTTTGGACCAAAGTGTCAGGATACCCCTGGTGGCCTTGCATGGTGACCACAGACCCAGATTTCAACACTCACATTAAACAGAAACAGAAAGGTGAGAAACAGTCTCCACCACTTTTTTTCAAGAGGCTCTGTTTTTATATTAATATTAATCCTGTGTGTGTCTGCTTTTATTTATTATAGCAATCACTACCAGGTATGGCCCCCTCTACCATGTGCAGTACTTTGGAGACGCTCCAGAGAGAGGCTACATCTTTGAGAAGAACATGGTGACCTTTACTGGGGAAGATCAATATGAGGAGCTTATCCAGCGCAACAAACGACCAGCCTCCCGTGAGATTCACAAAAAGGTAAATTAGATTCTTCTAGTGTGACACCCTTTTCTTTTGGCCTGTAGATGATGTGGTGTGCTTGTTGTTAAGACAGAATTGCAACATTAAAACGTTGCACTTCCCTAAACTGTTTTATGCAAAGTTCCCTCTGGTGATTACATTTCAAAAATATTAAATGAAGAAGCATGTGCCATTTAAAAAAACAACAACAACAACCCTGAAACGCATTAAACTAACAGCCATCCCAGTTAGACTTTCATTCTGTTTTCTTACCACAAATAGGAAATGAATAATGTTTACAACATAAAAACGATACATCCTAGTAATCAAGTTTGTAAACGTTTTTAATTCTCTCCTCAATGTAAGACAAGTATTTCTTTGTTAATGGCCTTCTCCTAGCAGCATATATTCCAGAGGAGAACACAAAGATTAAACAATACTACTGGGTGGTAATTTATATAACTTTTGTATAACTATGTTTCTTTCCCTCCCTTTGCCATGCAGACGGCTTCCTCTGTGCCCCGTAAACTCCAGACTCAGTGGAACATGGGTGTCATGCAGGCTAAGGAGGCCATCAGCATGTCACAGCACGAGCGCAAAGTGAACTTCACATTTCTGTACGATGAGGACGGTCCTCACATGAACCCCTGCATCCTGGAGAAGTTGAAGCCAGAACCGAGCAACGAGCAGGCCCAGGAGACAGAATCGAGACTCAGCCCAGAACCTCCCTCCCTGATGTTGGGCGGCGCCGCAGACCCCATAGCCGCCCCTCAATCCCAAGAAAGCACTTCAACAGAGAAAAAGACACGAGCACCCAGAAAACAACTCAACTCAGGAGGAAGCCGAAGAACGGGCAAAGGCCTTCTAAAAAATGTACTATCGAAAAAACTGCTGAAAAAGACACTTTCTTCCAAAGATGTGATTCATCCGCAGCCAGCCTCACAGGTGAGGATTATTCATTCAAATCAGTGGATCGCTTGTGTCCTGCATCATTTAGAGTTATTTGAATGCAGACTTGCAGAAACGGGTTCATGGAGCAGGTAAATGTGGGACCTTCCATGAAACGTTCTGAAGTGCAAATGAAACCGTGGATAAAGCCATTTAGCCTTGCATAACCCAAGAAGTGTCTTTTTTTTCTGCTGTATTGACGAATAGGCTTCAACATGATAAACAGTCTTATAAACGCACAACTTATTGACCTTTTTAAATAGAAACAAATATTTATTCTAATACAAAATCAATCTGTGAAAATACTGTAAGCAATTTTGAATGTGAATACGTAAAACCCTAATTGTGTTATACTAGGGTTTTTGGAACGTTTTTGCCTTTTTGCGATGGTGTCAGTTGATACATGTCTTAATGATTTCTTTCTAGGATGCTACCACTTCTGCACCAGACCTGGAAGCTGAATCAGACATACCTCAGAAGAAAAAGCGAAGACCCCGACAGCCTCAGTCTCCCATAAAGATCGTGAGGAGACAGAAAAAATCTACAACGGACACAACTGCCCCAGTAAAGAAAAGGAAATCGAAGCTGGTTTCTTCGACAGACAATATCTCAGAGCCAGTCCCACTTGCAGTTTCAGTTCCAGGTTGGTTGAAAGTTGAAACTTAGTATGAGTTTACTAGAGCTGTGGAATCCGTGAATTGCCTCATGTTGCTATCAAAATGCTGAAGTGGTTGTGTTATTGTGGCATTTATCTCTTAATGTGACCAGACTATTTAAGAACTTTGCATCCTGATTGTATAAAAAATGTTTTGTTGGTGTTGTTATAACCATGTAAGCCATTCAACCTTGATTGCACAATTGCTGTTTGATAGTTGGGTTGCTTGTTAATGTGTTGTGATTGACTAAGTGAAAAAAAGCCATAGAGAATGTGTCATTTAAGTGAATGTGCTATTTCATCCTAAGCACTTTGAATTGCCTTGTGTTGAAAAGTGCTATATAAATAACCTTGCCTTGCCTTATTTGAGTGTGACAATTTATTTTAGACTTATGTTTTCTTAAGCAACGTTTGGTTAAATTCATCTTCAAGCCACTTTAAAGCTGCCTTTAAAAACATTGTTTTCATTTCTTGTGCTATCCCTTAATGGCAGATAACATGTTTGATTCAGGACGAAGTTAAGGTTTAAAACAAATCATTTCTTTGTTTTTAGTCAAGAAGCAGCGAAAGAGGACGCCTAAAAGCCCACCAACAGATGCTACGGCAGACAAGGCTCAGCCGCCCAAAAAGAGACTTAGAACCACCAAAGAAGTTGAAAAACAGGTGAGGTTTCCGACGTAATAGCTGAGATGGGAAACACTTTGGAGATCTAAAATGATTTGATAAGTAAACATCTAACACAAAGCAATATTTAAAATTATGCATGATCTTTTTTAACCAAACTTCACATGATTTTATTTCCCAAAATGAATAGTAGGCACTTTGTAAATAGATTTTCTTCCTTTTTTCTTCTCTTCCCAGGCTTTGACTACAGAAGGAACAGAAAAAAAGCGGAGAAGAAATAAAACGGACAAAGATGTAACAGAACCCAAGAAGAGACTCCCAAAGTCAAAAGCTCTCCTCGCTGGTAAACATCATTTTTTTCCTTTTTTTTTTGATTTAGCGAAAATGAAGGCTATTAAAAAGTATTAAAGGGCATTTTCCAAGGTATTACATTTTGTAGCTTGTTTTCAATAAGTATATAAATGGTCCAAAGAGGTTGTATTCTACAGTGTGCCTGAATGTAATCATTGCGTAGGTGTGTAGTGTGATTCTGTGTAGTTTATTTATGGCATCCCGTTGGGTTTGACGTCATCTGAACAGGACATCGCACGCTCACTGCTCGATAGCGCGCGACGGTCCGTTTACGCCGGTTGTTAAACCACATCGTTATTGGGAAATGCAAGTCTGCGTCCAAATGGTTGGAAGATAAGGAGGAAGGACAATCAATACTGTTATATAGTAAATGTGAAGTAAAGTGTGTCGCCAATGTAACCGGCTAAAACTCTAAGTGGCGATGAGGTCTTAAAATTAGGGCTGTCAAACGATTACATTTTTTAATCAGATTAATCACAGCTTTAAAATTATTTTTAAGATAATTAAGAATTATAAAACATTTCTGTGTCAAAATGAAAGACAGCCCACACACCTATCCATCATCATGGGTCTTAATTCATTAAGTGTTGATTTCTATCAACGGGGGAGTACTTCAGGAAAGTCGACAGAGGTGGGGGGGGGCTAGTGGAGTACTTCGTGACCACAGAGTGTGAACGATCAGCTGTGTTAGCGTAGTTCTCCAGTGAAGGGGGGGAGTCTCCCTCCGCAGCTGGTTGGCGTAATTTTGCCACAATTCCGTTGTACAGACCGATGTTAACAGCAGCCCTGTCTGTGCACACGGAGACCGACTCTGTCGTCCGGTGATCTAACCGCCTTCTGGAAAAGCTTCACAAGTACGTCGGTACGCAAATGCGCTTTGTGACACAAGTGACGGTACGCATTTCAGATTACGCACATAACCTGCGTACCAGTTATGTGCACCCCTGTAGTTCAGCAAAAGTATTCTCCGTCGGGACTTCCTGCAACAACACCACGCCGTTATCTTGATTCTGATTGGCCAGAAGACATTATCAAAGATGTTCTATTGAGAAGACGATCACTACGTGACAAAAGTTTTCAAAACCGTTTCTGGTCTTCGGTATTTCCACACAAGTGGCTACTGAAATCAATCTTACTAACTACTGTCTGTGCAATTCTCGGCGCGAGTTGGCAGACTTTATTTTGCTTACTTTAACATCATTTGTCATGGTGGGGCTAAGCCATTTCTTGGTATGGGTGTAGCCTACCCCAGCCATACCCTGGCGCTGCCACTGGTGGGATGTATGGGGCGGGCCATTCTGCACATGCGTTAAATGCGTTAAATATTTTAACGCAATTAATTCAAAAAATTAATTGCCGCCGTTAACGCGATAATTTTGACAGCATTACTTAAAATGTATGAAAAGGGTCTTAAAAGGTCTTACATTTGACTTCAGGATTCCTGCATATACCCTGATATTAAATTGTAAGAAAGAGGATCGAGAATTATTCTCTAGGAGACACACATGTGGAACCAGGGTGGGTGAGACAAGCAATGCAGTTATACAAGGTAAAACGGGGGGAAGTTACATATACAGCAGAATTGTCTTATTTACACTAAATCTAAATCAAAATAAACAAAACTCAAAAAAAATGAAAGATTTATTGCAGTTGCAGTTGCAGGGAATGTCTTTCATGTGAAACCCATTTAGCCCAGTATTGGTCAAATTTTCCACTACAAAGTCTTAAGGAGAAGGTCATTTTCTCCATGTCGAATATGCCCTGGTAAACATCTGTTAAGTCAATACATGAATGGGCTTCTCCTTTAAATTCACACCTGAAACCTGTGTGATTTGCTCTAGCTTCTAAATAATCTTAGCTGTTTTGTTATAGCTCCAAACACACTCCTAACCTAATTTTGTTCACTGAAGACCAAGAAGCGGAGAAACCAAAGCGTAGAAGGAAAAGGAAGCAGGATGGAGAACTCATGCCCTCCAAGGCGAAGAAGAGGAGGACCTCCCTGTGTCCGGATCCCGAGGTGAGAGAATAACCTCACATCAGCAGCCTGAGATTCACAAGTAAAACTAAGTTAAAAAGTGCTCAACAGGTTCAATTGTTATTTTGAAGTTTGATGATGCTATACTATTTAAAGTGCACCTATCATGCTATTTTTAGGCAATAGCATAGGTCTCAGATATATACAAATATATAAAAAACATGTCTATGAAGTGTTTTGCTCAAAATACCAAACAGATCCCCCATTCTAGCCATGCCTCATATCCCTCTATTTCACTTCCTGTTTCAAAAGTGCTGATTCTAAGTATAAAGCTAAAAAATTGATTATTAAAAATAAAAAAGGAGGGGGCTGAGCTCACGCGGGACCCGGCAGCTACTGTCTAAACTAAATACTGCGGTGATGAAACGCCATATCATGGATTATTAAGGATTCTTTCTGAAACAGTTTGGAGCTCAAAGGCTTTCTCTCTTGCCGGTTATACAACAAGGTGAGTTCCTTTGTATTTCCTGCTTCTTCACACACATGCTCTCCAGTACAGGTTAGCTCTGAGTGTTAGCGATGCTAATGTAAACACCGACCATATTACGTCCAAAACAGTCGGGCATTGTTTCTGATAGTACCGTGGGTCCCCATTTCCGATATTACGTCATATCGGACACAAATCTGGATCAGCTCTGTTGTACCCCCGTTTTTTAGAGATTTGGGTACGGAGGAAAAGAGAGAGGATTTTATTTTCTGATGCTGCGTGAGTTCCCTGACACACCGGGGACACATCTTTATGTAGAAAATACATCAAAAAGTGCATTTTGCATGATAGGTCCCCTTTAAGATTAAGCTTACCAGTGCAAGTTAGGTGGTGTTATTTTAATCACACAAGCTTATTATCAAGAATACAAAAGTTCTTGCCCATTCTTTCCTCTTTATGAGCAGAACTTAAATTGGGCAGTTTCCATTTTGTGTTGTATGTTTTTTTTGTTTACTCAGATCTGTTTCAAACAGTGTACTTTAGGTTATTGTTAATTGCTATACTGTTATAGAATTCGTACAATTGTGTCTGATTTATTCAAACCCCCACATGTTATTTGCT